>NW_023615934.1:0-27255 GCF_013339695.2 Rhipicephalus sanguineus
GGAACGTGAAAGGACGATGAGGACGTACGTATTAATAACTGGCGTGGTGTACAGGAAGTTCGTGCACAAAGGAGAAACGTGTATGCAATTGATGGTGCCGGCAAGGTATAGACTATCTTATTGAGCAGTGCCATGCCAAGGGGCATAAAGGAGTGAGGCGAACTGTATTGCGTTAACTAAAGTAGTGTTCTGCCGGGTTTGCGGAGAGATGTTAAAAAGTTTGTAGAGGGATGTTGCAAGTAGATGGGAAAGCGAAAAAGAAATATTGTGATAATGGTCACAGTGTGACAATTAAGGGTACCCTGCTTGTATGTTTTAGGACTTTTTCATGCAGTTTAGCAACACGAGAGTTTTCGAGACAGCCAACTGTCGAATATGTTGAGTATCGGCATAGTGATTTCTCCACTGTAAGCGAGTGTGTTTAAGACTTCACTTTACTCTTATGGTGAACATTTGGTGGAATTGTTACAGTAGACACAGTGACATGGTGCTTTTATGTCACCTATGAACTGTCCGCGACACATGTGATGTGACGTTTAGTGAAATAGCCGTGATGTTGTGGTGAAGTGATTGGTGGATAGTGATGTGATGTGAGTGTGCCGGTGGAAGTGCATCGAAGAGAACGTTTATAGGACACACATTGACGATGGAAGGTCCTGGGACGTCAGGAGCAGTTTTTTCATGCCGAAAAACTCTTCAAAAGGAGGGCGTATCATGTCATGAATTTGTTGACTTCTGGCAGAGAGGGAGATGTAGAGGAAGAAGAAATGAGAGAAAAGACAGATGTCATACGAAGAAACATAGAGTGAAGAGAAAGAAGAAGACCATACATTGAAGGAGAATTGAATAAAGAACGCAAAGAAGAGGGGGAAGAAGAGGCACGAGAGGCGACGTGGCCGGCGAGTGAGAAGGAGGAAGGCAGAGAGCGCTTGGAACGGGCAGAGGCACGGACGAGCGGTGGTTCGTGGCAAGGCGTTCGCCCTGAGGTCCGCCAGCACAGCTCCTGGGCATGTGCCCCAGCTTTCGCAGCAACGTACTGTGACCTGGGAGGCGTGACCAGGAGGGCGACCAGCGCGCATCAGCGAGACCCTTCTCCTGAGGACGCGCAGACGTTCTGCGGCTATGCTCCGTGGGTCGCGCACCGGACTACGAGCGGTACAGCCAAAGCAAGTACCTGACGTGGCGTGGACCGGCAACTGCAGCTACCCGACGGTGCAACAGACGGTCGTGCTCCGGTGGAGCAACGCAATTCGCAGACACGACAAGTCGTCGCCTCAGCACCGGAGCTGCCACATCAACGCCAGTAACCCGTGATGAAACTGTAAATATTTTTATTAGTTTTGGGATAGTGTGCACAAGGGATGTTTGTTTATATAGTCGGGCTTTCTTCACTACGTCTTATGTAAATAGTTTAGTGGTTTTTTCGCATAAAGCAATTTTTCGTTATCCTCGGTGTTCCTGTGTTGTGTTTAACCATCTAGAGACCATGACAGTCGCCGCCTGCCTTCGGGTCGGTGTGTGGTTGACAGAGCGGCGATCAAGCAATTCGGAGAAGACACGGAGGGGACGATCGAGCAATCCGGAAGACACGCGGAGGGGACAATTGTGCAAAGCAGAGAAAGCGCGGAGGGGGGAAAGGCACTGCGGAGAAGCTGCCGTCGCCGCGCGGCGGCTGTCTGCCACATCTCGCTTCACAAGTACACGAGAGGGCCCTTTTTGCGCGCCTGAATGGGAGTTTCCGAGTACAAAACGTATCATACGACCGCAGTTTTCCGCGGTGCTGAACATTGCTGCCGAATAATCGTATTTTCCGGGAACATATAACCGGAACGTATTACACACAGCTGTATTGGGTTATTTTTAATTTTCGCGATTTCGAGCGTAGGAGCCGGGAAATCGTAGTAAGCGGGAACGTATCAACGAGGTTCTACTGTACATCCGAATGTGTATAAGGGGCGCGTGCTTTGTGACAGCTACGAAGGATGTGTCGCAGTCTATAAGCTGCCACTGCCATGGCGGGAGCTGCATAGTGGGGCGAATAGGGTAGTATTCAAGCAGTGGGACATTTGTTTCTTCAGCTAGCTCTCTAACGCGCAGTGGGAAAGGGCGTGCTATTGTGGGCCTGTTGCGAAAGAGTTGAGAGCTGGACAGGTCGTTGATAGTAGAATATGCAGGGTGCTGACTGTTCGCATTCACTTTAAGAAAATATATGAAAGAAGAATACGTTCTCTGCAGATGGAGTGATCACTCGTCTGATTCCACATAAAGGCTTTCAACAGGGCTTGTTCTAAAGGCACCTGTGGAGAGGCGGATACCTAGATGGTGAACTGGGTCCAGCATTTTTAGAGCGCTTGGCTTGGCAGAGTGATAGACTATCGCCCCATAGTTAAGGCGTGAGCGTACAAGGCTTTTATACAGATTCATGAGGCACTTTCTGTCGCTGCCCCACGCTGTGCGTGACAGCACCTTTAGGATATTCATTGTTTTCATGCATTTATTCTTAAGGTGTTTTATGTGCGGTACAAAGGTTAACTTCGCATCCAAAATTATACCTAGGAACTTATGTTCTGTGTTTACGGGCCAAACGCTCACCCCTTCATGACTATTTCAGGCTCAGGGTACAAGCCTCTTTTCCGTGAAAAAAAGAACGCAGGTGCTTTTCTGTGGGTTCAATTTGAACCCGTTTTCATCAGCCCATTTGGACACCTTGTTAAGAGCAAGCTGAACCTGTCGCTCACAGATCCCAAGAGAACACGATTGAAAACCTATCTGCAGGTCGTCACGTATACTGAATAAACATATTACTTGGGATGTACAGACGAAGAGAATTCATTTTTATAATAAAGGAGCGTACAGCTGAGCACCCCACCTGTGGCACTCCGGTTTCCTGTATAAATGTTCGGGACAAAACATTGCCCACTCGAACGCGGAATGTGCGATCAGACAGATAACTTTCGATGACATTGAACATATTACCACGTATACCCATGTGTGAGAGGTCTCTCAGTATCCCAAACCCTCCAGGTCGTATCGTAGGCCTTCTCCATGTCGAGGAATACAGATAGGAAAAACTGGTTATGAACAAAAGCTTCACGTATGCATGCCTCGATACGTATGAGATGATCGGTGGTGGATCGGCCTTCTCTGAACCCGCACTGGTATGGGTCGAGCAATTTGATTCAATTTGATTGGCACACTTATTTCAATTTCTTTTTTAATGCTACTGTAGAAATTTCATGAATATATCTTTACAACTTTTTGATGTACAATATATTTCACCTTCTGCTCTTGTTCCGAGTCTAACTCGCTTAAAAAATGCGATGGGAAACTCGTTCAAAGTGCTATGCATTCTTAGATGTCTGATTGCGGGCATGACATTCTTAGATTTTTTTATTTGCAACAAAATTTTTTTTAGTTCTCATTTTTCATGAGGTGACAGTGCAACAGGCATCGAGGCTTTGTGCAACTCGTCAAAAAGCTAATTATCAAAAGGCCATACTGAAAAAGCAAGAATGTCACGCCCTGAACTGTGCTTCAAGGAATACAGAACAAAAACGGAACTGAAATAGACCCAGCGGTCAGTGAGAAATCAGCGGAACAAGCGAAGCAGGAAGCAAGAAAAGTCGTTTTGAGAAAACGGCTTTTAAAGTTGTACCAACGATATTACTTCATCAAAAGGCACTGGGGGTTGTAATCTTTTGAGTCCTTCATAATGTGCAGTTTCTCGAGTGCCCTGCCTTTAGTTTGAGGTGCCTTGCTTCTCTAAAACACAAGAAGATTGTGATCTTTAATGTGTTTTATAAGGTTGGACCTCCTGCACATGTGGCCTTTCATCTGTTGTGCCTTTGTTTTCTTTCTTTTTTCTTAAAATCCTTTTCTGATATACAAAGAACATGTAGCATGAATTTTAAACGAAGTTATGAAGTGGTGTAATAGACATGACAAAAAACAAGATATTGTAATGCAAGTAGGTCATGTACTATGATGATTTGCCAGCTTTCTTGTATTCATGCTCTCATTAACATAATTAACACTCTTGATTGCAATTGATCATTGAATTATTTTTATAGGATACTAAGAGCGGCTCTCATCATGACAACCTATCCCTTCCTCCTAAATAACGGGCAGTTATGGCCAAGACATTGGTGGAATAGGAATTCCTTAGCAGTTTATTCAAGACGCGAACTGGGCAGATATGAATTCATCTCCCTGCTTCACTCGTCAAGCTAATTTGTAAACCTCGCCCTGCGATGCGTTCATCATTCACCCGGTCGCGGACTCTGTTTTCTGCGAGGCTTTTATTTTTTCAGATGATTCATGAGCGCTTGCGGCGATACCAAGCACGGCCCCAAGCGCGCCTAAATTGCATCACCAGTGCTTTATTTCACCTCTAAGTGCTCGGTCGCATAGTCCGGGAAGTCAGCACTCGATGTGCTGGGTGGCGGCATTCGGCGACGATGCGCAATATGCCTAGGTGCGGCGACGAAAAATATGCGCGCAACGTGTTTGGCCTCGCATTTCGGGACGCCGACGCGCGCCTGCTGCGCGACGAGCTTGGCCGTGGGGTCCGCTGCCGATGCGTAAAATGACCATCCGCTGTACCGAGGAACCGGCGGGGGAAGCGCTTCGTTCCTTGCAAAGAAGCACACTGCCGCAAGTCCGCTAACGCGTTGTTCTTGCCCGCGAAGCTCGAGGTTCGTCTCGCGTGCCGACGCTGTGAGCGGAGTTAGGCCTAGTGACGACTCCGAGCAGTAGACGCGCCGGCCGCGGTGCCCGATGTTTCAAAGTACGTAATGCGTGGTCGCGAGTACAAAGAGTCGTCCTGCGATCATCTTCGTCACGACGTCCGAAGTGCGCATAAGCAGAACCTCCAACCACGGACCCGACGAGTCAACGCTAGAGAGTCGGTCCGAGACGCGCGTTAGCGATGTTCGCTACGAGTGCGGCGCGCCATCGTAATCCCACCAAGCTTCCGATAGTAGCTCCAAACTAAAACGCAGTTCTTGTTCAAAGTTATCGTCGAGCCGTGAAGACAGAGCGATTGCGAATACGCCACGAAGTAGCGCGACTTTCGACAGCCGTGAGCTCGAGATCTTGAGACGCACGAGCTGCAGACGACGATCTCCCGGAGCGAGCATCGGACCAATGGCGAGGCGCGCTGGGGCAACATGGCGGACGCGGCCAATCGGAGGGTTCGAAACGACTTTCGAACATTTGCTTTTTGTGCGCTTGTTTTCAAAGGGAGGAGCCAGCTGCGGCGGGGAATTTGAAGACGGAGAAATGCGCTTTCCGATGAGCCTAAGATATCGGCGCCCGGTGGCCTGTTGCGGAGCTATGATTTTTTGAAAATCAGTTTTTTTGCGATTTCCCCAACAATTTTCGCCACCTCGGCAGGCGCAACAATTTTTTTATAGCACTTCTACGCGGTTTTCGGTGAAGATATTTTGGAATCGGATATAAAAAGGGCTACAGAAACTGAAAATGTGATTTTCAAAAAATCGATTTTTTTTGCCATTTTTCGCGATACGAAAGCCGCGTCCCCCCTTAAGCAGGACGCAGGCTGATTACAGACTGCAGCATTCACACGAGACAGGCCTGCATGTTTTTACTTGATTTCTATAAATAAACCCGTGAAGAGCAACATTTGTGAAGCTCAAAAGCACTTACACGGGCCATCAAGTGGAATCCAGTGGTTGAAACTGACGTCGTAGGCAAATGGCTCCAAGATTGCCTCCCTAGAACCGCTGCAGCCACCCAGGATAAGCGAAGAGTTTTCAGTTGAGGCTGAAGCATGGAAGTAGCGAGGGGATACCTGGGCTGAAACAAAGGAATATTCCAAGGCACACATTCAATACAGAAAGCAAGCAAATTTCGGTGCATAAAGCACGACTTTTTTTTAGTTGACGTGAACGGTAATAGTATTCGCAATGCCCGTAGACTGTCGCGCCGCCAAGCGGAATTCAGGAGCGTCCTCTCGAGGAGGGTTAGTAGACGAAAAAATGGCAGCACTACGCAGTCGCTGCCTTGTTCGGCTGTGCTAGCCTCAGCGTTAACGCATTGACGAGAAAGGAGCACTACGACTTTGCGTGTTTCCTGCATCAGTGAACAAACTGAGTCCTCTGTGACACGAGAAATATGATTCTGACTTCGCGAGACGCGAAGTTTTCGTGAAAATACGTGGAAACTCACGCTCTCAATGCTATCCCAGAGCACGCACACATACTATCAGCTTCGCGAGGCTTTCTGTAGCGACGTAGCTTAGTTAAATGTTATCATCTGACATATTCAGTTGAAGCTCACCCTGTTTAACTTGCATAGAGCATTGGTCAGTGTTTCTT
Organism: Rhipicephalus sanguineus; assembly: GCF_013339695.2. Lineage (NCBI taxonomy): Eukaryota > Metazoa > Arthropoda > Arachnida > Ixodida > Ixodidae > Rhipicephalus > Rhipicephalus sanguineus. Next base: position 6,339 of record NW_023615934.1, read on the forward strand.
GTAGTGCATGAGTCCCATAACACTACGCGGGAGGTCGCGCGGGCTCGCGATGTGCTCTTGTATAACTGAGCAATCTCAAGTTGGCGATACATTAAAATAGGGCATCTATCCTTTGTCAGCAAAGCGCTGTTACGAATCGCGCGAGCGACGTTTCAATCATTCGAGGACACGTCTGCTCTACGCCTTTCGTGGAGCAAACGCTTTCCACGCCGTCCTTCGCCAGTGTGTTGGGTTTCATAGCCCCCGCTGCGCCGGTTGTTTTTGTACGTTTGTTCATAGGTGGCAGCACACTGCAAGCGATTTGCTTGTTGACCGGTCTGAGAGCAAAATGTACTACGCGCCCAGACGTCTCTCTAATTGTAAACGTGGTGACGCGGAGTGGTCGAAGTCGTTCGGCGGAGAAAATTCTTCAGATTTCTGTCAGCAGTGATGTACAAAGAAACCATCTTGACGACGAGGATCTTTGGCTGGACGTAGAAGACTGTGAAAGCACCGAGAGTGACAGTGACGATGAACGATCAGCTGCTAACTCACGAGGAGCGAGTTGCACTTCACGTCCCCTCGTGCGTTAATGTTCTTTCACGCTCGTAAGTCACTTTGATTGTATTTAATCTATAATGTCCTTGAGCGAGATCGAAATAAAAGCATAGTTCCTCTTGTGCGTTGCATGTATCACAATTGTTGTGGATATTACGGAGCGCCGCATGCCGCCAACACGCTCGAGCTCTACCAGCGAAGCGAAATGGTTAGAGCGATGGAATGTTCAGTCAAGGCCACAATCCACGCCTCTCGGCTACCTTCTTCGACGTTGCGAAAAGCATAGGTGTGCATTCTTTTCGATGTCCATGTTTCGATCGTGCTGATCGAACCTGCAACATTCGAGTGAAGTGAATTGCACACGGCTAGAGTCTCGGCATGGCTGTGACACAGCGCTACTGAATGGATGTTAAATGTAATGTTCCGTTTGCAGACGTAACTCCGGCGCTCCCGAGTGCGCAAGTAAGACGACGGCGTATTATGTTTTGCAAAACCATCACTACATTAAACGTGTGTCCGTGCAGCGGCGATGGCGCTACTCGCTGGCGGCCTACTACTGCCGCAAGTCCATCAGGCAGGCTCGGTACGTACTACCTCGGAGTGCCGTCAGCTCATACGTCAATTCTAGTTCATGCAGTTCTATGTAGCACGTACAGGATTTCGCAAAGCATCGTTAATGCACGGTAAACGGAGCTGAATATAACCTTTCACCACCGCAAGCAAATAATAGGTGGCCAGTAGTTAGCACTTTCCATGGTTTGGGAAAGTATTTTAGTCTCATATCCATTTCAGTGCAGCTCATGACTTCATCCGGTAAAAGTGGCATGGGCCGTACGTCCGCACATCCTATCTGTTCCTATGCTAGCAAACGGGTTGACCCTCCTCCTGGCGCCGTCTTGAAAAGCACGGCGCGCCACCTATAGTTCGTGGGCATTGCGAATACTTTTTTTTAGTCGGGCTAGTCGCTCGATTACCAAAAGAACACTGCGATCTAACAAGGAACGATACAAGAAGAGAGACATGGCACGAAGTGTGTGTGTGTGTGTGTGTGTTTTGTATTGCCTCTTGTTGTAGAACTATTTTGTTTCAGTTAATATGCGCAGTGACTTCCTATCTGCAAAAATTTCAGTGAACTCTTGCAACCCTTCAGTACTATTATCCTTTTAATTTTACATGAGCAACACCATCGTTGATTGCATGCTTACGAGATTTCTATTTATATGCCCATGAAATCAGTTCCTTTTAGCAAAATCAGTAGGGGTGAGCGAATATTCGAAATTTCGAATATTTTTCGAATAGTGTTTGCTATTCCATTCGATTCGCACAGAAATTTTACTATTCGAACTATTCGAACTTCCCAATGACAAATGCAGTTCAACGTCCGGTTGAAAGTGACCCCTTCAGATTTTTAATATGCTTCACCTCATTACAGTCTCGTATTGCGGCAAGCTGCCTTTCAAGCTTCCGTTACGGTCGAACTTAGCCAAGAGACAAAAGTCCGGTTGGAAGTGGTCCCTAGATTTTCAATATGCTTCACCTTATTACACCCCCGTATGCGGCAAGCTGCCTTTCAAGCGCCGCTACGGTCGCAAATGTATTAACTCAAGAAAACGCTGGTTTCCAATATGGGGATGAAAGATGTGGCAGAGTTGGGGGCTCAATTAATGCTGTTTTGGACCTGACATTTGGGCAGGAAGTCCGAAAAATCGGAAGCCGAAGCTTTTTAGCATCCAGTATTTCAGATGTTCTTGTATATCGACATCTACGAGGCAGATTTGGAACTCCGGACTTGAAGGGAGCACACCCTTGTCTGCCACACCAGTTGGCCTTCCACAGAAGTTGAAAGAAGAGGAGAGGCTGAGGAAATGGCAGCTTCGCCTATCACGTGTAAAGTGTTGTCGGCAACACTTTGGTTGCACCAAATCATGTACATAAATACAATTCGGCCTCTACATTGCCTCATTCTTGATAAGAAAGATAACTATGAAATATGACCCCACCAGCGCTTCATCAACCTAGCGAAAAGAAACACTTTCATGTTGCTATCTCACAAGAACATACTTAGGGATTCTCTGCAACTTTTTCTGTAATTCCACTTCGAATTATTCGAAAAATGTTTGAGAAATATTCGAAAATTATTCGAAATTATTCGATTCGATTCGCACTCAATCTTTATTATTCGAATTCGCTTCGCACCCAAAATTTTGCTATTCGCACAGCTCTAAAAATCAGCCAAACACAGTCATGCTCACCCTAGAGTATGCGCTGGGTCAGCATGGTCATCAGGTGACAGGCAAGACCAGCGGTGGCTTGGCATGTGCGGTGCATACATGCATGGTCTGACACCAGCGGCCGACCTACTCAGTACACAGTGCCTCCAAACGCATAGGTGCTCTGCGTTGGTCAACGGTAGTTGCTCGCATGTCCATACATACCTGCATTCAAGAGGCACGATCAGTGCTGGACATCTTCGATACTACCTTACATACTCTTTGGGTATCTTGTATCTGCATCGCGATACGTCCCGCAAAACGAGTATCTGTATTTCTGATACATTCAATAATGTTTCGAATATCTTAAGCTACAAGATACTTCTATAGAAACACCACCGAGCGAAACAATACACGTCGGCTGAACTCCGCTTCCTCAGGCTGAAACTTCTACCACTAAGCCACCAGAATAAAACTAGATGACAGCAATATTCTTTTATTTTTTCCACCAGAGTGCTTCAGCGAGCACACGCTATTAGGTCTACGCGTCCCCATTGGTGGAGCAGAGTCAGGTGATGGCACTAGGGCCATCTCGACAAAAACTAGCCCGCAAAAGTCTACGTGCATCCAACCTTTTTTTTTTCTCGATGTTTACTTTCTTTTTAGTTGTTTCAGTGTTATGACATTTGTTTGTAGCCACGGTACTGTGTTGCGTTCTGCAATGCGTGTGGCGTCTTCCACTCAAATTCTGCTGCCGCTATAGTGTCGTTATCGAAGTTTTTCTCACGTGCTCTGCGTTCGTCGATGGTAGTTGCTGGTATGTCCATACATGCCTGCATTCTAGAGGCATGATGCAATGTGTATAGCTGTCACGTATTATCTCGGGGGTGTTTGCAAAGATGGATCGAGAGAGAGTGAGACGGTCACAGGAGATCATGGTAGGACGGGCAAAACAACAAAGTTTATCATGAGCAAGAGGATAACATAAAGAAAAAGCGTTACAGACACTGAATAATCCAAACAAAAAACCTATTTACATTCTTGCAATAATCTCAGTTCATATCTAGAACTGCAACTTCCTAAACCATGCGTTCTAGCTAGGCTTAGCTACGTCTCCAATTCAGTCTGGCCACTATGGGCCTTGCGACAACAGAACGTTCTTACAGTTCGTCGCGACGACTCGATGTTCTCGTTGCGTCAATCTCTCGTCGAGACCGTCGTCGACGTCCTCAGTAGGCCTCCGAGTTCATCGTGGGTTGCCTTCGTCCAGCCCGCTGCTTGCTCTCGTCGCGTGCGTCCCCAGTAGTCTTCTCCGTCCTCGGTCCGTCGAGGTTAGGCCTAACTGGGCCTTGGTCCCTTGCTTCAGGACTCCACAGATGACGGGCATCTCCTTGACTGAACTGTGGTCTGCAGCCGTCCTGCCGAGAAGTGAAGGGCTGCTGGCGATCCCGGAACTGCTGTATTGAGGGGCGACGGTCCGGGCAGCCTCGCTTGGAGCCTTCCAAGGTCGACGGCCACTCCCCGGGCCTTGCGTTTCGCCACCTCCAGAACCGAGTACCAGCCGCTTTCGCCGCGGGTGCGACGCTTGCTGCTTCCTCGATCTTCCCCGTCCGGCGCCCCACAGCACAGTGCAACGATCATCCTTCGTCGTTCACCATCACGGCTCGGGTCGCATGCCACGAGCCCCTATCTGGCCAATCCTCTGCGTCGACGTGGCTGGTGCGCGTGCCATCGGGTGACTTTGCTTCTCGTGCACCGTTGCCGCGCTTCCACGTTCGGCACGCGCCTCGTGCCCCTCCTTTACTCATCACAATAGCAAAAAGTGGCAAAGAACTTTTTTGCTTGTTTAGTTTTCTGGTGAGACTGTTTCTTGTCCGATGACTTTTCAAATGGCACATGCAGAGGTCACTTTCCTCTTGCACACTTTTCACGCGAGAGCGTAATTTTGGCAGCATATACAGTAGAACCTCGTTGATACGATTTCCCGGCTCCTACGTTCCAAATTGCGAAAATTAAAAATAACCTAATACAGCTGTGTGTAATACGTTCCGGTTAATACGTTCCCGGAAAATACGATTATTCGGCAGCAACTTTCAGCACCGTGGAAAACTGTGGTCGTATTATACGTTTTGTACTCAGAAACTCTTATTCAGGTGTGCAAAAAGGGCCCTCTCGTGTACTTGTAAAGCGCGAAGTGGCAGACAGCCGCCGCGTGGCGACGGCAGCTTTTCTGCAGTGCCTTTCCCCTCGTCCGTGCTTTCTCTGCTTTGCACAATTGTCTCCTCCGCGTCTCTTCCGGATTGCTCGATCGTCCCCTCCGTGTCTTCTCCGAATTGCTTGATCGCCGCTCTCTGTCAACCACACACCGACCTGAAGGCAGGCGGCGACGCTGGCCATCAAAATCTTCAAACGGCTTGCCGCGGAAACGCACATGCCGCCGCCGCATCGCCACCGCTGCACAACACGCCACCACCCGTAACCATAGCAACGCCGCCATTGTGCCCAGTGAATATGGCCGATAATTTCCCCCACACTTTTCTCCCGGAGCGCATTCATTTTTGGGTTGCTCCGCCCAGCGCAATTTCAGTCGGCGTATTTCTTTGGCTGTGCAATTCTGCCTACCAGCGGGTCGTCAGAAACTGCCAGAAAAGATTTGTTCTGGAAGACATCTGGGAGGTTTCTGGTTATCAGACGCCAAAACGAGACAATGCGCGCTCGCCGCCATCTTTTTGAGGATTCGACAGATCAAAGTGCGGGCGCTTGGGGACTTCACCTTCGGTTGCCATTACGCCGGGCGTTATCTTTTAAAGCCCGTTCCGCCGTGCGAGATGGTGTGATTACGAGTGGCGGCAAATACAGCGCATGTCTTAAGACAGAATGCAAACTGTCCAGCGCGAGTTTGCGGCGTAGTATGCGATAGCCGCGAACAGCTGTCGCTTTCAAGGACGCTTATCACTTTCGCGAGATTTCGCATATCGTGTTGTACCACGATTGTTACGTGCACCGCGAAGAGTTGAGCTTGTTAAGCCTTTAGAGGGCAGATTTTTCTTCACGGACGGGGCGAGTCACGCGTGACCTTGCGAACGTACGTTATCGTATCCCAAATGCGTATGCTCGAGAATATCACTTCTGCTGTTCGGCAAACTTAGCCCCATATTTCCAAGCGGCAATGCAGAAAGAACCGACGCTCATGCGGCGCGAGGTTTCGTCTGCTGACACGGTGGTAGCGTTTCTTTACGTTCACGCTGGTTGGCACAGAGTTCGATGTTGCAATATTCGGGTTGTCTCGGGATTTCAATACACGTGACCACGACGTTATTTTCGGTCAGGACCGGAACTAGGTGGTTGACCTCTGGCTGCCAGCGAGATGCCAGGAGTTCGAAAATCGAAGAGTCCTTCCATGTTTTTTGAGAAATAAATGTTTTTTGCCCTCACACCTTGTCAGTCTCAATTTTTACTGGATTCGGATTGTACGTTTTCCCGGATCGTACGTTTATTTTCCGCATTTTTTTCGGAAACGCATCGAGGTTCTACTGTACTAACAGCTAATTTCTTCCTGCCACAAAATTTCAGTATTGCCCAGAACTAACCTTTTTTTAAAGTAAACAGCCCACTCCCTTTTTTTTACGCAACTAGACCTAGTTGAGAAGTAAAGTTGGACTCAACGGTGATTTTCAAAAGGGACCAGCTGTACTTGTAAGACTTCTCAGTAGTGCGCTGAACAGAATGAAATGACAACCATTACTAGAAACACTGAAATGAGAATGATATGACAACCATTACTGGAGACACTGAAGTGGCACCCAAACTTTCTGCTGCAAGTCCCGTTTGGAAGGAAGTTATAGCCAACAGATTCTACAACATGCACTACGCAAAAATGTTGAGATTTTAAAAATCCGACATTCACATGAGTTCCTAAAAAGCCATCAAAGTACTACAACAGTAGTAGCTGTTGAAATCTTTCAATGAGTGCCTGCTTTGATAGTTCACTAGCTAGCGCACAAGCACAATCATTTTGATCAAATGGACACTCTACCCCTGTAGAGTGCTGTTCTACTGAGCACTTCACCTTAACTCTAGAAAGTCAAATTCTCCTAATATAAGACTTGATGCATCCTAAATAGAGGTATGCTCCAAAAGCAACGATTACTGAAGCAGGAAGAACACAGGTATCACAAAAACTGTCTCATCAATCATAAGCAAAAGAATACGGTGCGCTTCTTTTGACTTGCTTCCCAGTCTTCTCATCCCCTTAATTGGCTAACATTGTCATTGCATTTCAATAAAATTTAATGTTGATTCACGAGTGAAAGTTTGACATTAATGCCCTCTTAGCACCTACCTGAATGTCATTCTGTGAAAGCATACTGATCAAATAACTCGTTGTAAAAATTAGCAATAAGCACTAGTCAAGAGCAGTCTTCTCTAGCTGAACCGCTGGGTTGTGCTTCATCAAGGCAATCTAAACCACAATCAAGACAGTCTAAACCACCGCCTGCGTGAGCATGCGAACAGGGTGGAAGGGGGCAGGGATGGAAATTTGGCCATTCATTGCCACGAGTGTGGGTGCAAACCGTTGTATGAACAGTGTACTGCTGTTTTTCATGGCGGGTATCAACGCACACGAGAGATTGTGGAGGCAGCCGAAATGCAACAGGAGGGCGGCAACTGCGTGAGCATGACACCAGTTTCATTGACACAGAAGGAAATAGCCTTCTTGAAAGGAACACTACATTTTGGGGGAGGGAGTAGCTGATGCGCGCTGACACACTGCACACCTGTGCCATTGGTGTTTTTTTTTTTTTTGTGATACTTATATTTGTACATATGTATGTCACATGTTGATAATAAATTCAGTTGGAAGTTTGCGCCCATCTGTGTGTTTCATCCGTTGTCTAAGAAAATTTTGCACAAGTATTCATTATAATGAGGTTCAACTGTACTTTAGAAATTGAAAAAAGATGGGTTCACGGTGCTCTTCCAAGAATACCCACGAAAATTCAAAAGCTTTCTATTGATGTAGGCAATGGCAAGGTATAACAAAGTTCGCCAAATGATGTTTGCCTTTTCACATGGACGACGTTAGGCATGCTACTCACCGATGGGGACAGTGCCGGTAGTATTGAGGACCCGTCAGTTAATGGTGTCAATGCTGTAGGCAAGTGTTTTGTCCTGAAACCCGTGCTCAGAAGAAAACCCTCCAATGAGCACCAGCTGCTAATTGTCCACGTTGGTCAGTGTCAGGCCAGCTAAGGCTGGCACATCTGGAGTTGTCTGGTAGAAGAAGTGTCGTTACCTGCAGTTACAATGATGCCACTAAACAACTAACAGTCTACATTCATCTCGGAATGATCAATAACACACACACTCAAGAAACACAGCACATGGAGTACAGAGCGTAGGACCTGTGCATAATCAAGGATTGAATTAAGTGCAAGTTCAATTCAGTATAGTGATGTCCTCCCATCTACATTTTTCGTTATTACCAAGCTGGTACATTACAAAAATATTAAGAAAAAAGCTGGATAAGTAGTGATAAAAGGTGATGAAAAAAAGAAGTTGCTGCCATGACAATGCCTTACTTTTGCCAATGTCCTGTAAGCCCAATTAAAATACATAAGAACTAATGTCAACTGCATTGTGGTGTATCGTTGGAAATGGTAGTGAATCAGTGGACGAGTCGAAATGATTGAATTTTTCTTTATTTGTGCGGTCTGTAGAATAAATTTCACTAATGAAACCACAAAAAATATATATTTTTTGCACATCCTGTCAATTTCCTTGTATTGGGATTTCACTGTAGTGAAATACAGGGCAGAGGTAAAGCAGGCTTCTCACAGCGCAATATTGGACTGACCCAAGGCACAGTATTGACTTCTTTCCCAATACTATGAGCATACACACACACCACCTGCACATGGATATGTTCCAAGAATCTGAACATCCATAACACATCCCGACACTTGAAAAAAAAAAAAAGAAGAAAAACTTAAAAAATAAAGTTTCCTCAATAAATGAAACCTGTTCTAGATACACACAGTGTCATATGTCAGTCGGCATGCTGTTTGTGCCGTTGCAGTATGATTAAAGACTATATACACGTATTACATTTACGTCTTTCCATGACCAAAAGACAGGTTGCCAAAAGAAAGATTCCCAGGGCTAGTCTACGGAGTTCCCTGTACTGATTGCCACTTACTTTATTTATGTATTTATTTACAAGATTTCTGCTGGCTTCAAAGTGAAGCCATAAGCAGGAGTGGGTAACATGTAAATATAGCGCACTCACCATTTTCACAATATATTACGCACAGAAAATGCTGCGGACACACAGTTTCGAACGCGGTAAAAGAATAAAAAAAAAATTGGGGGACGCTTAAGCTTCGCCTTTAAGAGTTGAACGCGATAGCAATATCCTGCCCCTAGTGCGTACTTCGAACACTACGAGTGTTTAACAGAATGCGCGCAATAAGGTGTGTGCCTTATGCAATGGGTAGCATGCTTTAAACCAGGAGCAATTATGCGCGAGAACGTTTTTCGAAGCTGCGATGCAACCACTACGTGGTCTTAAGGGAATACGCGCAGTAATTTGTGTGCCTTTTGTAATGGGTGGCTGTCTTCAAACCACGAAGTCATTATGATATTGACGTGGTGTGACGCCCGATGGCAATGTACGCTTGTACCACGCAATATTACTGCCATATTACACCTCGTACTGTGACCCCTGTATGCAGGAAGCGTATTTTTGGGAAGCATCAAAGTTACTTTCAGTGCAGCTCCAAGCAGAGGCGTGGCTGTGTGGTAGAACACCTGCTTGCCACGCCGACGGCCTGGGTTCGATTCTCACACGGACCCAACATTTCTATTTATTTTATTTCCAGCTTTTTCGATTTTTCGGTCACGGACAAGATGATTAATCGCTCACAACCAACGGTGCCGACGCCAACGGCAGAGTTTCTGCGATACGAGCTCTTTAACGCTATCACGCTAATATACAGTGCATGGCATGCAATTGCACATAGCATAATACCTATATAAATGCGTACTAACATCACTTGTGTACTAACAACGCATGAAAGCAAGCAAAGGAAAAAAAATATCGTTCCAACGTCACAAAACAAAGAGTACAAATATGGCAGGAAGACATGATATAAGTTCTTTAGCTCCGATAAGAATGACGCCACTGTCGCCGCCTCCACAATGCAACCAGGGAAGCGATTCCACTCGCGTACAGTTCGTGGGAAAAAAAAGAGCCCATGTACGAGTTCATTCTACAAGAAAATTCCTGTAATTTTTTTGAGTGATCTGCCCGCGTGGGTCATCGCACGACTTTTTCTATATACGCACTTGAATCAATGCCAAGCTTATCGTGATAGAGCAGGTACATATATTTTAATCTTTCGCGATATCGCCGCAAATGTAAAGCTTCCATGTTCGCTGTCTGAAGCAAAGCACTGACTGACGTAAGGCGATTGTATGAGCGAAAGATAAATCGAGCAGATTTTCTTTGTAGGTTTTCTAGTTTATCAGTATTTTTCTTTGTGTATGGGTCCCAGACCACGCAGGCATATTCCAAAAGGGGACGAATGTAGGTTTTATATGCTAATAGTTTTATTTCTTGCATTGACTGTCGTAACGATCTCCTAAGATATCCAAGCTTTTTCATGGCTTTCTTTTCTATAAAAGCGATATGTTCATTCCACCGGAGGTCTGAAGTGATTATTAAGCCTAAATATTATAACGATTTACAGCACTAAGACAGCGACCATTTATTGAATACTGGAAAGTAAGTGGTGCCTTCTTTCTTGAAATTGTCATTGAAACGGTTTTTGTAGTATTGATGCTCATCTGCCATCTTTCACACCAAATATGTAGTTTGTCCAGGGCACTACTTAATAATGCCTGGTCATCAGGTGTGTTTACTTCCTGATAGAGGATGCAATCGTCCGCAAACAGTTTGATTTTGACAGGTATATCGTTTACGATATCATTTATAAAAACTAAAAAGAATAGTGGCCCGAGAACCAACCCTTGGGGAATGCCTGATCGCACGGGCGCCGGGCGTGAACACGAGCGGCCAACTGATACGCATTGACTCCTAGACGATAAGTATGACTCTATCCATGACAAAGTGAGTTATTTTGTAATATGGGTTTTAATTTTAACAAAAGCTTATGGTGCGAGACGCGATCGAATGCCTTCTGGAAGTCCAAAAAAATTATATCGATTTGACTCTGTTTATCTAAGGCCTGCAAACTCGTGTATTGTCTCAAGGAGTTGGGTAACCGTCGACATTCCCTTACAGAAACCATGTTGTCGGCAATCAATCAATTTATTTTGTTGCAGAAAGTTTGACAAGTGCGTGAAAATAATATGTTCTAGCATTTTTGAGCAGGTACAAAGTAAAGATATTGGTCTGTATGACGTAATTAGTGAAGGATTTTCCGCCTTAGGGATCGGAACAACTTTCGCGCGCTTCCAATCTCTCGGGAGTTCTGCAGTGGACAATGTTTTTTTGAACACATCAGTCTCACATCAGTGAGACTGACGTGTTCAGGTTTTAGTCTCACATCAGTGAGACTAAAACTTTCCGGAGAGAATAAGTCAACACAGAAATGCATGCTTGCCAACCTCGCAGCATGAAAATTCCGGAGACCGCAGTAAGGGGGGGGGGGGGTTGCATAGCGGAAATTACAGAGACTGGAGAATGACATCAGAAAGGGGCAAGGATGTTTATTTTGAGCTGCTTGAACCAAACTTCTTTACTTGTGAAGGCACCTGGCAGTTGCGGACTTCGCAAGCCTAAAAAATTTGTCAGAATACATCTGCACAAAACAACGTCCGGTACGGTGACTCTTCCCCCTGAGGAGGTCACCTAGAGTCTTGTTTGAAAGTCCAGACCGAAATTCGGTTCTCGTCTTCTTAGCCATGCTAAATATCCTCTCACATTCAGCATTGCTGTGTGGAATGGCAAGCAGCTACAGCATCACCTTTGACACTCTTCCAAATTTCACTTCTCCATCAACGCTAGTGATTCTTCCCACCTAATTCTGAACACTGCACATCAATCCTCTCTTCATTTAGAATGTCCTCAGAAATACCGTGTGGCTGCAGTTCTGCAAATTCCACTTCAAGAGCATCGAAGGCTTCTACTCTTGACTCACTGTCCCCCTGGGGCAGAATTTGCGGGAAGGACTCAATGAAGAAGTGAAGGCTTGTGAAACATGCGTTGTTCAAGAACTTCAAATTAGCGACTTCCGCTTTATTCAATGCTTCATTCTTCAGTGGAAATTTGTGCCGTATATAGTCACATGTGACAGTAAAGTACTTCCGAACAGTAGGAAAAAACTCCTGCGTCTCACTGGCACGCAGTCCTTCCACAACAACGTGCGGCTCCCGGGGACAAGATGTTTGTTGGCTTTTTGGTTCTTTAGATCTTGATAGGGAACCTCCAGTGGCGATGAGCAGGCCTTAATGGCAGAGGGATTGACAAACCTAGCCAAAAGGTCCCTTAGGAACTGCACCGAGAGGGACAGGAGCAGATGAATTTGAGGTGCCTGTGAGTGAAGTTGGGAGCTGACTTTGTCAAACACAGGGATGACACTCATCAAGAAAAGGCCATAAGCGAAGTTTACATCGGAGGTCAGGAAGTAAAGAACTCGTTCCTCACGGGTCAAGCTGGCCCGTCTGGTACTCTCAGATGAAGGCTTCACTTTCTTTGCCGGGGTTGCATCCATCTTGCCTCTTGGCTCCTTCTGTTTTTGGTGATCTCGCTGGACTTTGTCATGCACATCTGCCAAAGCTGCAGCTGCCTTGGGGATCTGGTACGACCCAGAGAGTTTGGGCACTGCTGGCCTTTCGGCTTTGTCTCCTTCAAAAAGAATCTGACCAAGGGCTGCCACTGCTCCAGCAATCTGGTCAGGCACTTTCCCAGCGATAGCCACCGCGTTGGCACGTGTTTCAAAATCTTCCGCACCTCCGTGTTGTGCATCTCATGAAATTCAACAAGCCTGTCTTTTTGCTTGGCACTCTTCTCGAGGTAGTAGAAGATGTCCATGAGCACCTCATCGAATTTTGCAGGTAAGCATGCGGCTCCTTTCTCGGCCGCAAGATTTATGAGGCGACATGGGCAGCCAACGACTATCAAACTTTCTTGGGCTTCTTTTAGCACAGCTGCCATGCCGTTTTTTATTTTTTTTGCCGATCATGACATGGGCACTGTCGGCAGAAAATGCGATGCAGTTCTCAATCGGTATACCACGCGATTTGAGCGCGTCCAGAACGAGGTTTCCAATCTTTCGGCCGGTGGCCTCTCCATGGAGTTCCTGCGAACAAAGCAGTCTGCTTTCCACGTTTTGCGATTCCTCGATGTAGTACACCGCCACGACTGGGTAACTTTGAGACCCGCTGTCGTTGCTTCCGTCCACTGCAACTGCAAAAGCAAGGCATTTCAGAACCTCCATTATTGTGTTTCCGGTATGTGCAGCCATTTCTCCGACGATGGCAGTGATTTTCATACGTCCGGACCCGTACCGCTTCGAGTCCTCGCACTTCGGGAACATTTTCCGAAACAACGGCCCAGCGTGATCACTAACGCTTAGAAATGCCGTGAATAGGCATTCTGCGCGGATCGCACTGTCTTCGCAGCTCTTTTCGAAAAAGCTGCCAATGTTGCCTTGCCCATCCGCAGCACGAACGTAGTTCTGATGCTTCTGTGAAGCGATGTGCACCTTTATATCGGCCTTCCTGCCGTGCAACACGCTTACATCACAGGCGCACGTGGTACAGAATCCGTACTTGTCACCTTTCCGCGAAGTCACAAGGCACGGAAACTCAGCTGTGTACGAGTCCAGAAACACTTGCAAGTACTTCTTTGATTTTGACGCTGCCATCGACCTAACTGAACTCTGGAAACGCGCAGCCTCCACAACCACGGCAGACGGCGTAGGCGTAGCATACAAACGCGGGGGCCAAGACAGACTGAAAAGTTCTGGCTAGACTCAACGGAAACAACTGCCGCAAGTGAACTGAATGGTGACCGGAGCGGCAAGATTGCGACACGCGGCGCTGTTTCTCCCAAGCATGCCGATATGGAGAGTGCAAAGCACCTTGGGGGCCGCTTACCGCCGGTCTGCCGGCCACCCCTCCTTTGGAAAATGGAATGTGCTCGACAGTCTCGCCGTCTCGTTGTCGGAGCGCTCGTGAACATACAGCACCGCGGCTCCGGTGGCCATTCAATTTTGGCAGTCTTTTTTCGTTGAGACTACCTTTTCCCTCGCATTCTTTCGACACGGTGACGAGCGCTTCTCACGGCCAGCCTTCGCCAGATGCGCAGTGCCTAGAAAGTACTCAGCAGTACTCTACGATATGGTTACAATGAAATAGACGTGTGGTGGCGAGTGCTCTTCCGCAGCACCACCACTGCCGCAGCAGGAAAGGCTGACGTATGCGCATGATCTTAAAGAAAGAGAAAAAAAAAAAACCCGCCTCTGCTGTGGTGGCCACTTTTCGGGAGATTCGAGACGACATTCGTAAAATTGGGAGATTAGGTCCAAATTCGGGAGTCTCCCGGACAATTCGGAAGAGTTGGCAGGTATGGAAATGATGTACGTAGCTTCGATGCAGTAGGAAACACTCTGGCAGAACACAGTGAGAAGCTGGACCATCACATCAACTTCAACGCCGCCCGGGTGATCGAAACTGAAGGCAGCCACACTAATAAAAGACATGACAATACTTGGAATCGTGGCATATACAAACGACATCGGGAAATATCAAACTGTCGACAAGAACACTGCCGAGCGTGTATGTACACGGCTTTTGAAATCAGGGGAAGGCAACGCACTGACAAGAGCGGCTGGGAACACAACGGTGGAAAGCTGCACAGCTGCTAAAAGCACTAGCTTCACAGCCGGCCGGACAGTCACCCCCTGAAGAAGAGGCCAAACGGGCCTCGAAATGTAGGGCAAGTTCCTTAAATTAAAAACTAAAAAAAATTGTCTGGATTGTTTTCTTATTAGGAAAATTAGTGCACTGAAACTTATGTACATGGCATGCAATTTAAATATTTGTACACTTGGCTCATGACAATGTTGAAGAAAACATGTTTTAGTACGTACGAGTTTGTCAATGCAAAAAATGAAAAATGAAACACCTTGCGACATCAAGAAAAATGCATTTGAAAGTTGGCCACAGTTCTTGTAACCGGATAAAACTACAGAAGTAGCAAAAAAGAAAAAGAAACGCACATTTTTTGCAAGCAGAGTTGTGTTTAGGTTTCCATCATGTGTCCAGGAAAAACTCATGCCCTTGAATCCGCCTCGCTCGGCTTTGTGAGAACATAAAGGATCTTGGATGTTGTCAAGCCGAAATTCTGCAGTGTAAAAGGCAAGCCTGCAAATAAAAAACACAGAATAAGGTTTAAGTTATTTTGTAATAAAATGAAAGGCCTCTAAGTAAATCCTCATTACTAACAGCTGATCTTTATGTGGCTGCTTCTCCTTAACCCATATATGCCCAAACTCAGAACAATTGACAAGACAAATATTTCTTTTCACAAAAAGTGTACTTCTACCCTCAAAAGAATGCACAAGTTCTTTATTTACTGCCAGGTAAACGTAACACTGTTCTTCAAGCCGTCCTATACATACAGGACACTGGGCATTAGGGGTGATATGTGCGGGTGTGGTAAGCTTTGAAACATTTCACGTGCACACCGACATTGCACTTCCTCCTCTCCGTGACTTCTTTCATACAAAGCACGCGTTTGCTCGTAGAAAGCGGTCGGCACGTGGCAGCGTGAAAAGCAAGGAATGTCTAGGCTTGCACTCGTTGAGAATGAGGCCTGCTTGATGTGCTGTAGGTGGCGGTAGTCATCAGCTAAAGAAATAGCAATGTTAGAGGACATCAAAGAAGCGTCCTGTATGTAGGACACTGGGCATATATGGGTTAAGAGCAAGTGACCACCACACAGGATGCAGGAAGTCTTGAAAAACTCATAAAGCACCGCATCTTTCAGAAAGAGCACAGCACAGACTAATGTGTTTGGAACTGTTTATTAGTAACATTATACATATCTATAGGTTACAAGGAGAGGGCCATGCTTGGGCCTGGGAGAGATGGGAAGTAGTAATGATGCTTGCAGTGTGGCCTCCATTACATCCTTATTTTTGTTTGCATTAGAGGTTCGTTTGTACTGGTGCTTTCACTAGTCTTCCAGCTCTAGTTATGGTTTTTTCAATGCATGTTTGTTGAAATGAGTGTCGGTTTCCTCGTTTCTTGTCGCACTGGCCGGGGGAGTGTCAGTTTCTCTCTGGCCAGCAGGGTGCAGTTGATTCACAGCGGGAGCTGCAGTCGTCTAGTCTTCCAAATTGGCTTTGTTATGTCTAATGAAGGACATGCTTTTTTTCCCGAGGTTTCCCCTAGCTGTCTACACGATGAGAGATCTTAGATGGGGAGTACAGTAAAACCTCATTAATTCGAACTCGGTTATTTCGAAATCCCACTTAATTCGAAGGTTTTCTGCGGTCCCGTATTTTGCAATGTAAATCTGAGTGGATAATTTGAAGTGGCGGTCAGCGCCAGCCCGGTTAATTCGAAAACTTTGGGTGCCATGTGCCAATTCCTGATCCAGATTTCGCCGCAAATCCGCGGAAGCGACGGCCCTTAGGAGCCACAGGGCAATGCAGTGTAGCGATATTAATGAGTGGCAGTTGAAGCGACCCGGCCTCTCTGCTGCTAGCGCAAAAAAAAAAAAAAAAGAAAAGAAAACACGGTCTCGTGGTCAGCTAAAACGTGCGCCTGCGGAAAAGAAGACGTGCTTCACTGCAACACAGCGGTGACACGCGGGCAGCATGTCGCATGCTTCTGGCCATGCTTCTGGCAACGTCAGCGCGTCATGACTTACCCATTCTTTTTGGGAAAAGAAAAGATAATAAAGGACGGTCTGACGGAATTCATGATGTATGCAAACCTCCAATTGGCGGTTGCTCCGGCAATTTGCGCACTTTCACTGCTGGCGGAGTTCTTGCCTGTAACGCCTACTTCGAAAACTTCAATGATCATGTTTTGCAGCCAGCACACATTGCGGATTCCGTCACACTGGCCATTATCATATTCTTTATTTTACCAGAAAGAATGGGCGAATGGTCGCATCATGACGCGCTGACGCTGCGAGGAGCAAGTGACATGCTGCCCGCGTGTCACCACTGTGCTGCAGTGAAGCACACCTTTATTTCCGCAGGCACGCATTTCAGCTGACCCCCCACGAGACTTTTTTTTTCCTTTTTTTGCGTTGACAGCCGTGAGGCCGCCATTTTAGCGGGTTTGCGGCAAAAATGGGACCGGGTATTGCTGGAAAACAACCCTTGGAGCCGCAAACTAGAAGGCCAAACGACCACCTCTGATTACTTTCAGTAATTCAAAGTTCCTTGCATCCCCGCTTTTTGTATGTTTCGTTAATTCGAAAGTGTTTCACAGTCCCAGTGACTTTGAATTAAAGAGGTTTTACTGTATTTCCAACAACTGCTCCTAGGATCCACCTTCGGTGACTGTCGAACACCCTGACACTGGATCTTTGTTTCACTTCAGAGGCTGGTGCTGCATGAATGTCTGCATACACCTTTTGCTTCTTGCGCAGTGCTTCGAGCTCTTCTTTTACATTGTTGATGACTTCAGGTTTCAGAAGTTCTGTGCTGCCTGGCAGAGTTGTCTCGATGATCGAGGGCTGCAACGTGGGCTTGTCGGTTACTCATATGAAAGGCTTTTGGTGTAGCGTCAAAGGAAACACTGACACGTGAAGGCACATAGACACATAGCGCTGTGTGGTGCTCCTATGTGCCTTCTCGTGTCAGTGTTTATGTGACGTCTCGCCATCTGTCGTGCTCCTTGGCCAAACGCATGGCTATAGACTAGTCTTTTCAGTGTGGGTGGGGAGGAGTGTGACGTCTCACCATACGTCACGGCGAATGGTGCGGAAACTTCAAGGTGGCGTCGCCAGGCACATTTTGTTTTTGGTATAGTGAAAGAGTACTTTACTAATATGAGAAAAATCGTTTCGCTCTTTGGTGTCCCTTTAACGCCTACCTTGTCCCCTATCTATCAAGTTGTGCAAAATCTTGTGCAGGTAGGAGAGCACCGTGACTTTTATTACCTCTAGCGGCACAGCTTGCTGGTGCATCACCTCCCTGCCTAATGGTCCTAAGCATTTTTTTCTGCTACCGAAACCAGCACAAGCTCAGGAAAGCCGGCACTTGTCGGACTGGAAGCCTGCTCAAGAAAGCTGCACTTCAAAGAATGGCCGCAAGATTTCCTAAGAGCATTGGTGAAGCAAAGATTCGTGTTGCATCCTTTCATACATCCTCGTTCACTTAGCGATGTGAAAATATGTCGATTGGTCAGAAAGCCCATCCAGCAGAAAGCAGACGCTATGAACAGCTCACAAGCTGTTCATAGCTGTAGAAAACAGCGTTAAAAATGACTAGAGAGGACACAAACCACACGACACTGTCCTTTCTTCGTCCCGTCTTTCACGCCGTTTTCTACTTTAATCATAAACCAACTAGCCCAATGCGTAACTTATTGCGTGTTCATAGCATTGTGGAATAATTGTTTTATCAAAATTGTAACGACGACGTAATAAACGGCGAAGAAACAAGGACGGCAAAGAGCATTTTTTTTCTGTCCTTGTTTCTTCAGCCATAGTGTATTTGCACTCGGTGCTGCTTTAAAGCTTGCCTCGCAGTTGAACTGGCTGTCTAGTGTCTACCCACTGGACCATGGCGGTAGGGTAGCACACCGAAAGGCTATTTGTTCATACGCACACCAACAGCAGTTAATAGGTTTAAAAGTCGGCCAGCTCAAAAGTCAATTGTCTGCAGTTACAAAGTCGAAGGAGTAATCCAGACACTCTGCAAATGCTCTGCAGGTCAATGCAGTTTTTAACAGAAGGACTTTCAAAACGAAATGTCTTTTTCAGGAACTTGAAGCATCTAAACAATGCACTGTTGGCTAGTAATGCTGTGGTGAATATACTTCCGACCTTGTCATGGCCCATAAAGGATGCAAAAGACCAACACTCAATACTACTTTATTATGCCAATTAAGTGCTCTTCCTAAGCCCTGCTTTTTCTTAGGCCAGTATTCACAAAACCAACCTTAACTTAGTGCTATAAAGCGACCTTTCAAAAGGAAAAGAAAAGTTTAAGGAGAAGAAAAGGGCACCGTGCATTTCAGAAACACTCATTCGGTTTCAAGCAGCTTGCGGAGGGTGGCCTCGTTGTCATAAGGAACGAGCATGGAGCGAGGCTACGAACTCTTACCGGGCGGCTCTTTGCGAGTTTTATTATCGAGAAAAATAGCTTCATGCACCTCGAAACATGGAAATAAGTGCAAGAACGCATGTCCGTGCAATTGGCGGAAAGACGAGTCTCATCTGGCCACGCTGTGTGGCTCCTTTTGTTTGTTAACACTTTACCGTTGTCATAGCCATTAAGAGTTCCCAATATTAACTAGAGAGAACTCTGGCACTGATCGTTAGGCCCCATGGGAATGATGGGTAGTACACAGATTTGCCTAATCCCCGCGCTTGCGGCTTCGAACGCACTTGTGGCTTTGTTTATTGCCGTGTTTGGTGTTGTTCCAGATAAAGGAATGGATTGTTGTGAACTTCGTGAGCCTATTTGAATTGGTGAGCCTAAAAGGTTAAGGTGGGGAAGTAGAACTGTTGAAGATTTGCTGAATTCTGTCTTGCGAAAAAGCGCTCCATGCCACACGGAGCCAATGAGCCAAAGAACCAAGTTTAGAAAAATCGCGTACCATTCCCATGTTAGCTGAGGTGCCATACATTGTAGCTGCCATACACACTAGCGCCAGAGTTCCCTCTAGTGTATTTATAGGAAACTATGGTCATAGCAACCAGCTGTTCGTGCAAACGCGCTGCTGATGCCGCTGAGCAGCACGTGGTGACAGACCCCCTTCACGAAGTGCTCGTTCGTGCGAGGGCACCGACAGACGCATGAAGTTGTGAGCGGTTTTCTGTCTGCCTGCAGGTGTGAGTGTCATATAAATGCTCTGCTTTCGAGTGTGCACGTATTCATTTACTTCTTCATCCTAGTTGGTTTATCTTGCGTCAGTAGAAAAGCGAAAATTGATTTTACTGAAGATCCAGTGCTGCTAATAACTTGAAAGCATCGCATCGTGATTGCATGCGGCGTTACTGAAGGAAAACAAGCAAGTGGGAGCAGCTCAAAGAAAGTTTAACAGCAAGAGCGACTCAGCACCGGCTACGCGAGTGCAAGAAAGAAAAAAAATCTCATCCTGCAGTGAAACATGTCTCTTCCATGCCGTACCCGCAATAATTTTTTCCCACGTTTATAATGTGGGACAGTGTCTTGGGTATGTCCACCAAGGCACCATCCACAATTTGAAAAAGTGCCTGTGCCGTAGAAAAGGAGCGCCACCAGCAGCTGAAGGAGTGGTGGCCTGGGAAAACCGCCATAGTGGGGCTAGTTTCCAGCAGCATGCTCGGGGACACGCTGGAGAAGTGCTCGCTTCGAAATCTGAATCTGCTCAGCACCACACCATCACGCTGAACTCTATAAAATTTTGACGGTTCCCGAGCACTCCCAGCGTTAATGCCCACGTGGACGCCGATGGCGTACGTCGCCTTGCTAAAAGTGCGACGAAACCGATGACTTTGGTAAAGCGACTTTGTAACGCTTGCGTAATCACCATATTGCGCCGCTTAAGTGGCGCCTTAAGGGAGACGCGGGTCTTGGAATGGTCAAAAATGGTCAAAAAATCTTTTTCGCAAGCTTATTTTCGAGGCGTTTGTACTTCTGAGCACCTACTCTCAAATTGCTAACGCTAAATTCGGTCGGGAAACGCGATAAAATCGGCTTTCAAAGCACCCCGGCAGCACTAAATGTCCCCAAAAGGACGAAATTTGTTCGAACTTCCCGCGCGCGCCATGAGCGTTGCAGCGGGCCGAGCGCCGCCATCTTGGGCTAGATTTGAAGCTGTTTTTTCTTTCTGCACATTTTGCGCCAGCTCAAAATGGCGTCGCTCAAGCAGAACGGCCGCCGTCACGGTTTTTTTGAAGGTCGTGTTCCAGGCCACTGATGGCTCTCACGCTTGCGCACTTTTCAAGCGCGCCTTTCCCGAGTCTCCCC
>NW_023615935.1:0-63000 GCF_013339695.2 Rhipicephalus sanguineus
ATCCCGTGACCCTCGGTGCACTCTCAAAAGAATGCAAGCACAAAACTCCCACAAGGTACCAAACTACCACTGTGATCCTCAAGTGAGTAAGAGTGTCTTCAATGCCTGCACAAAATGTTAAAGCGTTCTGGAGGCATTGATGAATGGCGAGATTATTGATACATAATACATGGTTAAATACATGGAAGATAAGAAAGCCAAACTGTTGTGATTATTTATTATTTAATTATTTACAAGTACTCCACAGGCTTTAAGTAGGAGTATTATGTGAGGGAGACTATAAAATAATTTTTAGCTAGAACACAAACAACAAAAAAGGAATAAAAAAAAACAGGTATTACTCAACCGCAGAATGTGAGAGATAACAAAGTGTATCACTGTAATAATAAGACACTTTAGCATGCGTTTATACATATTCGAAAGTGTCAACATGTCATTATAAAATGTAGAAATTGCGATTTTATGAAATTCATTTTGAGCAAACACAATCTTAAATTGTTAGTACTACTTTATTTCAAGATGCCGCATGATCATGAATGGACACTTCATCATCAGGAAGGTCATTCCACTGAGCTATGACATGTTTAAGAAGGGTAGAGGCGCACTGAAGACGAACACACAATGAAGGCACACACACGCACACACATAGCGCTACTTTCAACAGTTTATTTTGTGGTCTCGACGCTACTTATAGGGCAAAAGCGTGAGTACATCTGCTGCGCTAGAAATCAGCTTACACGTGAGATAATTGAAGCAGGAGAGATTGAAAAGTTGGGTGACAGGTGTGTTAGTATGCCTTCTATCGCGCTGACGAAAAATGAATTTGATTTTCTTGGTGTCCGTTTTGTTTCTCAGTAATGTTGCTGTTACTTCTGCGCAGCAGATGTGCTCATGGTTTTGCCCTATAAGTAGCGTCGAGATCACAAAATAAACTGTTGATAATAGCGCTATGTGTGCGTGTGTGTGCGTTCATTGTGTGTTCGTCTTTAGTGCGCTTCTACCCTTCTTAAGCAAGGAATACCAACATTCCCACTTTACCACTTTGGTGAGCTATGACACGTGTTAGTGCATATGCGTGCTTGCACAGCTTGATTCATTAAAAGAGATGCATGCTGTCTTTGAAATAATTTGGAAATGCAAAAATGTCCCTAAATTCTGGTGAATTCATTATTATAAAAGAACTTCAACTTAACAAAACAATTAACAAAATGGCAGGCGTTTTGCCACCTATGCAGCTAGTATCCCCAGCATACACTGGCAACAATTGAGTGGAGACTGACCAGTCCACTAGCCACATACATCCTAGAAAACGTTCGGTAGGGTCCACGGTTATTGTTGCAAGCCGACATGTCGAAATGAACCAAACATGAATGCAGAATTTTTTTTTCAGCTTCGTTCCCGAGCCAACGTCATCACACTGTGATTAGTTTTAGCGCAAAATGACACCACAAGACGACAGGACAAAGCCCGTCAACGAATTGTGTCATCACATTGTTTTGGCCCAAGCTATGCCCTGTTATTCAGCAGCGTTCAACAAGCTGCCTTGGAACGTGTTGCATGCGTGGTCTAGCAACATCCCCTAGAGTTCATTAAGCCTCGTTGGCCTTTACCTGCCCATTTCACCAACGTAAGTCGCGTTGAAATCTCCCCATCGCACTATGTAGACGGCCCTACCCTGATTGCCCACAGGTGTGTGCCTTTTTAGGTTTTCACGAACTCATGCCCCAAAATATAATGCGGCTTAAAAACAGCGGCCGTATAATGTACTTTTATTCCGTGTTCCGTATTCCGTTTTCCCTGTTACGTCACGCTTGAAGCACCGCCCACGCCGGAAGCCGCGACGTTTTCCGAATTTGGCCAATAAAAAGCGCTCGTAGCCGCCTATAGCTTGTTGAGCAAGACAAGTGCGGCAGTTGGCGTTTTTTTCGTAGGAATTCTGGGGAAATGCCTAGTATTTTTTAGGTATTTTCGGAAGGAAACTCTAGGGGCTTTAGTGACTTCTTGGTTGACGGCCGCAAAGGGGCCGTATAACTCTTTTATTTCGTCCGCGAGCGTGTGACAAAACAACAATTGTACGTAAATGAAAATAAATTTGTTTTATGAGCTTCTGGTGCTAAAATTAATGAAGCGTATTGCGAAGTAAGCGCAAAACAAACGTATTTTGAGAGTCGTAGCCACATGGGTGTCGCTTTTGCATCCAATCCAAGTCGCTTAAGGCGGCCGTTGCGAGAAAAACAGCTGATGGTCTCTGCGAGCCGTGTTTTCTGTTCTGTCACCTATAATGCTGTGAAAAGAATGTGATCGCGACTACCGGGGATTATTTTCGTCGCAGACGAATATCGGTAGCAGCGAAGAACAAGGAAATCGTGAAATTCTAGCCGTAAGGTGAGTAAACAATGCCAAGCGTACCGTAATCGCGCTATGTTTACTTCCCTTTTGTTCTTACAGGTAACGAAAAAAAACAAAAACAAATATGTGCGAACATGGGAAGCCTGTACATCTGTCGTGTAATATGTGGTAAGCAACACCTTTCGTTTTTGAATGCGATCGCGCGTGAGCGAGCGTAGTTACAGCGTAGCATGTAGATGGGAGTGTGCCATTGTTTCCCTTCCGTAACTCTATCGTGTCTTCGCACATTTATGCTGTATTGAACTTTCCGGGAAAATGTGTTTGGTGAAATATTTATCTAACACGCTCGTAGTTGTGTTTTATTCGTAATAATATGACGAAATGGAATTTAATATATCTAAGTGTACTCGTCGATGATTATTTGCTGCGTTCCGGCAAAAGCTTGGACGAAAAAAAATGGCGCAACCACGGGTTTCGCGGGAGCAGGCGAATGTTTTGCTTGAGTTCATGGAGCAGCACCCGCACTTGGCGAGAAACGCTGCTTGTTTCACGTCAAGTACGGGTGCTTGCAGCCTTGTGGGCGGAGGTGTCCGCCGCGCTCAACGCGCTGGGGCCGGCCGTGAAAGCGGTCCGGCACTGGCGAAAGTATTGGTCGCGGCTGTGCTGCGACAGCCGCAAGCTGGCCAGGGATGTAGAAAGGGAGAGGAGGTGAGCTCATTGCTTGCAGCAGGCTGCGGGACGTATTTTAACATTTTTTATGCCTTTGCAGGAGGACGGGGGGAGGAAGACTCGGAGGGGTCGAGGGCCGGGTCCTGGCGATCCTCGACAGGACAGGGCCGGACTCCGACCCGATCCGATTATTCACTGGAGACGATGAGGTGAGCATTATTACTATTGCCAATGTCTCGGTGCAAGCGTACTGTTGAAGTGCCTGTATGGTACCTGTTTTTTGATACGGTGATGCATACACTGGAAATCTCGCTAGAAGAAACGATAATGGCTTTCTTGAGGCCAGTATAAATAGTTGTACTTGACAAGTCCTTTCCATGAAGCACACAGTTAGTAATGCGCCACATGTTCTAGGAATTCATTTTTGTACAGAACTTAGAGTATGTTTCATGAGAAGTATTCTGCCATACGAGAAATAAGAAGTTGGCTCCTCAATTAAGCTGTCGCAGACTGGGCAAGCAGTTCACAAGTTCAATAGTTGCAATAATGACGTCACATGAAGTGGCCGCAGTACTAAACATGGTGTGTTCACTATGTATTGCAGGAGGACAACCCACCAAGGGCGGAGGAGGCAGCCGCTGCCGACACCCTCGCAGTGCGGCCTGTTCAGACAGCAGTGTCAGCACCTGCCCCAACACCGCAACCAGCCCCAACAGTGGCCAGAGTGTCCGTTGGGAGCCAGCCAGGCACCAGCGGCACTGCACATGAGGCACTTTCACAGCTCTTGCAGTATAAATCATTTGAAGCAGCTGGATACGCTCGTGTTATAACCTTGCATACCAAGAGCGGTTGTTTCATTTAATAAAAAATATGGCTGGCCTAATTGAAGTAAATGTTCCGCACAACCTATATTGTTAAGGAGTATAGATAGGGATTCAAGGAAATTACGGTGGATGAATCGCAGTCACGTTTGGTCGCACATCATGCTTGTGGTACTCCCTTAATTTGTCTTTTGTCATGATGTCCTATTCTGTTCCTTTACTTTTCATTGCCCGTGTGCATGGCACCTCGCAGCCATGATAACGATCAAATAAACTTCATGCGTAGCTTATAACAAAGTGCTCTTCATACATTTCTTAAGGACAAACAGGGCGACATCGTCGCAGTTCTCCTCCTCCTGAGGCGGTTGGCAGGCTGTCGGCGGAGTGCGCGAGGCAGCTGCGGGTGCTGGAGGAGACGAATGCAGAGGCACGACAAGTAGGTACAACAGAACCATTTGTGAAAGGAGATTGCATTGCTTGTTAGTCTTCGCCACTTACAGCTGGCATAGTTGAAAGCAAGCATGGTAGCCTTACTTAGCATACCCTAGAACTCGCAGGATCATTCATTTGGCATGCTGTAAGGTGTGAAGAGATTAAGTTGACTGAATAAACCGTGAATACCCTGCTTCCGGTATGCGGAAGCAGGGTATTGATTTTAACAATGTTTGTAAAAAAAGTTGCGTGATTATTTTATGTCTGAACTGTACTAAACAACGGTATCTGTTCCTACCACTACACACTTCTTTCATTGTACAATGTAATATATTTTTTAAATAGTTGTGCGAAAAAAATGTTTCGATATAAACCTGTTCACAGCAAACATGTTTTAAATGTACGCATCATGATCCGACATCATTTTTTAGTATGCTTATCTTTCCGTTTATGTATGCACGTGTAACAGTGTATATATGTATGTCTTATGTTTACCAGTGTTCTATGTCCTTAGTTTTTTTTTACTACTTTAAGTATCCTCTGTTCATTAAGTACCCTATGTTGCCTATAAATGTACGTGTACGCTGCCTTGTGTATGGGCCCCCGGGCACATTCAAGCTGCATTTCGCCGCTTTTCGCCTGGGGTGACCCCCAACTTTACGTTGGAAATAAATTTTCTTGATTGTTGAAACACAAATATAGCAAAGTCATAAACAATACAGACAGGTGACAAACATTGACGATAGTGACAGAGTAGGAAACTTTTTTTTTGTCCTCTGCTTGTCACATGTATGGTTAAAGTACAATGATGCGTTTTGTGCAGCTAGGACAATGTTATTGCATTCGTCTACAAAGGGGTAAGTTATATTTGTACAAAACATAATACTGCCGAAGAATGGTGATGGATCGTGGTGATGGAAAACACTGATGTAAAATGCACATTTACATCTCGCGTTTGAAGCACTTTTGCTGCAAAGCTTTCAGCCAGCAGCTTGGCTATACACAGTATGTTTACATAGTTACATGTCTGACACACTTCAACAGTCAACACAGCAGTGCAACCTAATGGGCACGACAACCATATTTTAGCTTCTGTGAACAGCGAACATGTGTTCAAGGAACAATTTTTCTCAGGAACAGAGACACTCAAAGTTACTACTGTCTGTTTACCTTATAACGAAGTTGGTGTCGATGTTGTGAGGTGGGGAATTTCACATGCATGCGCACGACATGCACTTTAAAATTGGTTTTATATGTGATCTAAGCTATATTAGCCATTGACATTTTGTACATGATGTGTGTATGTCTATGCAAACATATCCCACAAATTATCTTGCCTTCAAAATTTTGTTTCATTACTCCTTTAATCAGAAACAGCCCAAACACGAGGACGTCAGTAACTGCGATGTTACTTCAAAGTGATTGTGTCAAGATTGTGTCAAAAAAAAGAAAACAAAAACAAATGAAATAAACAAACAGCTCAAACGTGACGTCGTGTGGTTTCGCTGCGCAGTATATCAATGCACAGTGCAAGATCGGCTCGTTTTTTTTTTACATTGCATGCAATATTTACTCTGCGTGATTGACAAATACTTTAATGCATCACATTCTTATGAAACATGTAGAGTCAAATTACTTTCCTCTCTGCTCTAACTTTCTTGAATCTGCATGCCTGGCAGTTATTGCAAAAGGTGCGTTTGCAGGGAATGGACTGTAATCAAGTAATTGAATTTTTTTTCTCGCAGCACCATCAGGAGCTCATGGAGAAGGTGAGGGGCTTGCGTTCGGTTAACGAACGCATCGCAACAGCCCTTGAACTCCTCGTGGGCGCCCTTGTGCCTGGCCACGCTACATTCACAGCACCGCCACAGCCGCCGCCACCATCACCTTGGCCTTGAACATCGCAATTTTTTTTCTTGTCTTTTTTATTTCTTTTCAATTCTACGTTTTCTTGTGCACCAGCTTGTGTGCTTTTTTAATTTTTTATTGAACCGCATTGTTATTTTTTTATTGCACCAGATTAAGTGTGTTTTTTTCTTTTTTTATTGCACCAGGCCGTGTGCTTTTTTCCTTTTTTAATTCCACCACGTTGTGTGCTTTTTGTTTTTTTTACTGCACCAGATCAAGTGTTTTTTTTAATTTTTTATTGCACCAGGTTTTGTGTGCCTATTTCTGTTTAAAGTGTCTCTGAAGTACTAGTTAGTGCACACGTCTTCACAGGTCTTTTACACGTACCGGTCAACTTTCTGAAATGACATGCATGCCATTTATGACTGAAGCAGCGAGAAATGGTTGTACCATTACGTCACTAGGAGCAGGAATGGATACGATACAAGTGCTTTTACATGTTGCACTAGGGGATGATCTACTTGTTTAGAACTAGCAGGAGCTTTTACATTCTCTTTGCTGAGCCTATGCAACTATACAAAGGGAGAAAAATGTGTGTTGACACCACTTGTGTGTGTGATTCTCACAACAAAGTCATTTTCTAGTGACACATGTAATGTTACTTTTTTTACACTGTGTATGCACCAATTTGCTCTATCCATGCCACTACGATACGTCCTTTATATTGCGATGCATGCAAAATAAGTTTTTCAATTTTAGCAACATTTCACAAGTTCGTTTGACGCACGATTAATGTTTTTAATTTCTCCTGTTCTGTGTGATTTTTTGTTGTGGAATGCCCAAGGGGAACTTGCGCAAGCGATTTACTTCAATTTTTACAATTTCAGTGTTTAGTGTATAATTTGTTTATTTTTTACAATTTTAGTATTCAGTGTACCTCCACGCGGGGTGCTACAAGGCGTTTTTCGACAGACAGCTGTTGCTTGTGATATTTAACGACCATTTCTACCAGAGTGGGTATGCATACCACTTATATTAATGCTTCGCAGTCTTACAATTATTCTTGACTTTTGACGTCTTAGTCAGCTATGGAAATAGCCTTGTATGGGTACTGGTGCCTGTTTCTTGTGGTACTATTGTTGGCATTTCAACAGTGATAGTAATACCTTCTAGTCATTGTTATTGTTGACATTTCTTACACATATTACTCAATCATACGTGTGCCCTTTTACAGGTGCATGTTTCTTGCAATATGGAATGTTCATTCATACAAATCTGGATATTCCAAGTAACGATAACAGTATGTTCTAGTCATTGTTACTGTTGATATCAATTTGTGATATTCATAGCTTGCCTGTGAGCAGACATGGACAGCTGTAGTGGCAGCATTGTGTAGCGACAACTTAGGCATGCAACATTACAACATTCAGTGTATGTTCATGACATGTCAAAGCTACATCTTCAAAGGCCAAACTACTGTTACTTAAGGGAACACGATTTTGAGTGTACTCGCAGCAAACTCGATCACAGTTGTTTTTAACATCAACATAAAGTACGACTTCGTTTTGTCTTGCTGTTACAAGTAATACTTTTCTTATCAGTACTGATTAACATCTGCCTTGTTATTGGTGGTGTCTTCTTTGCAATGTGCATGAAAGGCGTGAATTATTGCAAATTTATCATTGTAATCTGTCACTATTTCATGTTGTGCAGTAGTATTGGACGTATTGGAGAACGACGTTGATGTGTGCAAAATTTCAGCTACTCTCCGAGGTGTTCGCACATTGTGCAACGTTAAGGTCGCTACTGCTGCACAGTCCCACAACAGGGCTTCGAAACCATCTGGCGATTTGGGCGTTACAGTTGCTGCAGTTGAGCTGCTAATATATCTGCACTTCCTTATTTATTGATTACCCCACGTTCGATGCTACTGTGCTTGCTTCAGCACAATGTTGTTAATAAACATGACACTGCACTTCGACTATGTCCATTTATCAACAGACAGCATAAGCCATGTTTGCACTAGTTCGAATATTGCCACGGGGTCGTGACGTTGAAGAAGGTGGCAGACTGCAGGCGTAAGGCGAAACTTTTTATTTGAGCGGACTTGCGCGCTGGAAACAAAAGTCAAACTACAGTGACACACGTACACTCATAATGGCCAACAGAGCGCTGTCCGTCGAGAAACTGATAAGCACATGTTAACAGAATGGTTCAAACAATCTTGCAGCTTCTCAAACATCACAGCGTGGTCCACGTGGTGCGTTGTAAACAAATCTTTTGGGGTGAAGCCCGAATACATCAAAATAAACCACATGGCATTATGAATAAATTCATACTCCTTTAGCAAAGGTCACACGTGATACTTCCAGAATATTTCACGTTACTTCACTAATGAGCACACTTGACATGCCGCATGGTGTCTGTTGGCGTCACTTGGCCATGCACAGGAGCAGCAGTGAGTACACACTTAAGGCAGCCAAACGCACTCTACATGCTGCATGCTGTCTTTTGGCATCACTTGGCCATGCACAGGAACAGTACAACGCTTGAGCACTTATGAGAAGCATGATGCACTTCACATGCCAGACGATCTTTTTCGGCGCCACTTGGCCTTTGAAAAGAAACAGTGTGGTGGATGTGCGACGACAGGTCACTGGGCATAGTAGGTGTGCGTTGCCCAGACAGGAAGCGAGAAGACGGGGCGTACTCCCAGGCATGGTGCAGATGGCGGTGACAATTATTGGCGATTGCAGGATGACAGCAGCGACAAAAAACGATACTGGTGCACAACAGTGGTTACGGTGCTTGGCTGTTGACCCGGATCACACGGGCATGATCGAAGCTGACCAGATGAGATGTCACACTACTAAACTTTTGGACATGTGTCCCATTATTGCTGACAGCACCGGTTGCGAGATCACACTGAGGGGAAAATGCAGAAGCATCGGTTTACTTAATTTTAGGGGCACGTTAAAGAACCGCAGATGGTCAAGCTCCTGCAATGCAGCACAAATATTTTAACGCCGCAGTCGTCGCTGCAGGCGGCGCAGTCGCCTGCGCACCCTTCTTAAATGCTGCAGGTGTTCCCGCCTTGTCCTGCCAAACAAGCCGATAAGGCCATTGCGGACAGCTTGCCCACGCAAGTACATAAAGTGTGATGACCTCCCCCGTCTAATCCGAGGTTGGGGGTCATCATCAATAGAGCTGCCGTGCTCGCTGCTCTCGTTGCCACTGTCATCGCTGAAATCGTCAACACCTATGTCACCTTCTTCAATACAAAGGTTGTGCAACACTGCACATGCAGCAACAATGATGGAAGAACGTTCCGGTGAGTAGTGGAGGGTGCGGTACCGCTGAAGGCAGCGAAAGCGGCTCTTTAGTAGCCCAATACAACGCTCCACTATGGAACGCATTGAAGCATGTCCAGAGTTGTACTTGCCTTCTGCACTATCCCTGTGAGGTCGACCTTGCACCGGGACCATAAGCCAAGGCTCCAGGGGGTAGCCGCCGTCACCTGCAGAAATATGAATTGTAAATACTGCTAAAATGACAGCGATCTCTCAAGGTTAATTGACCCTAGATATCAATAATAGAATCTCTGTAGTACCTGACTAGCCTAACATGGACCCCGTTTGATGCAAAACATGACTACTACGATGAGGTTGTCATGACAAAGTGCATCACTTGACGATACTGCCGCAGTTAACACACAGCTGGGAGATTGTGCATCGCATGCGGCATCATGCCGCTTGTCAGTGCTATGAAATTGTATCAATACCGCGAGGAAATATTTTGATATACAAAACCTATCACTGGCACACGTAAAACGAAGGGAATGGATTTAATTCGCACCGAGAAGGTACTCGCCAGTCGTCTCAATGCGGCCCTCCTCGAAACGTTCGCGGACCCACGACGTGCCCCAGATGTGGCTGTCGTGGTCCGACCCTGGTCGCAGCGGGTCGACGGCGAGGATCCGCATGTCAGCGTCACAGATCTGGGAAAACCAAGAGCACTATGAGCCACGTTTCACTGCGAAAAAAGACATGCGCGCGAGAAAATGGGAACACCGCTACTTACGAACATGACGTTCAGGGCGAAATACCCTTTGCGGCACCAGAAGGACGCCTTCTGCTCGCCCCTCGGTGCGACGATGGCGACGAAGCTACCGTCAACGCATCCGATGACGCCAGGTAGAGGTCCAAGGCGAAGGAATCCCTCCTTCACGGCCGCCTTCTCCTCCGGCGTCCTCGGGAAGTGAACCCACTTGTTGCGGGTCCCGGCGTTGACAATAGCCTGAGCCACACGTCGGACACACTTGCTGACCGCGGGCTGCGTCACCGCTACGGTCTCCTCGCTTCCCACCGACGACTGGAAGGACCCGGTGGCGAAGAAACGCAGAGCGCACAATACCTGCCGCTCCACCGAGAGCTCAGTTGGCCGCGAGCCCCTCAGTTCGTCGGCGACTTCGTCGCACAACCACCACACTGTTTCTTTACTCTGGCGAAAGTGACGCCGAAATTGTTCGTCTGGCATGTCAAACGCATCTTCGGCCTCCCTTCCCCGACGTCCGTGGCCATCGTACGCCGCCTCCAAAAAAGCGAGCGCCGAGGCGAAGGTCGCTGGCACCGCACGGACCGCCATGTTTGCTATTCCGTCGAAACGGGGCCACTCGCTGGCTGTTCCGCGCTTCGACGGAACCGATTCCGTATATTTTAGCATAATGAGCGCGTACTCGTCATTTTGACGTCACCAAAATTTGGGCTTCCGACACGTCATTTGAGTGACAGGTGAAACGACCAATCACGGGGCGCTAATGGCGGCCAAAACGGAATACGGAACACGGAACAGCGGTTCGTTATACGGCCGCAGTTTTTATGTCCAGTGAACACTAAGCTCTCCGAGCAGGGTCTGATACACCTTGAACACCGGGAATAGATGCAATACACGTTCCTCTTTGCATTTGCCTTTGCGCATTGTTTATAAATGGCCTCGTCTTTGTGCCAGTGCACCAACCACATTTTTCTCTCCTTGTAGTGGCAACTGCTGACTAGAGGACATTTCATCGCAGCGTAACGAGAACGTTCTTACAAAAGAATGTCTATGTTCGATCAGGTGATGGAGTGAAATTACAAAAGATTCGTGGTGTAACAATGCTTACGGTACGCTGTCATTTGCACACTATCATTATTATGCCTGTGTACAAGCACATCCAAAAATGCAAGACATTATGTTTCCCTCTTTGGTATGTGAACTGAAGGCATTGTGTACACAGTTCAACACCGCATGAAAAGCATTCAGATTTACTTTTTTTTTAATAAGACCAAAGTGCCATCCACATACCTGCAATATATTTTCACCTGAAAGGGTAGTGAGTGCAGCACGCATGTTCCGAAGTGCTCCCATGTTTGTTATGGAAACCGAAACAGGACTTCCCATGGGC
Organism: Rhipicephalus sanguineus; assembly: GCF_013339695.2. Taxonomy (NCBI): domain Eukaryota; kingdom Metazoa; phylum Arthropoda; class Arachnida; order Ixodida; family Ixodidae; genus Rhipicephalus; species Rhipicephalus sanguineus. The sequence goes on from NW_023615935.1 coordinate 11,563, forward strand.
ACCTTTCAATGTGATGGTAAATCGTTTTGGCGAAGCTGAAGTAGGTTTGGTTCAAGCAAAATCGAATCAAAGTTACAATGTCCACCACTCATGGAGGACCAATGATGTTTTTGATTGGATTGCTGAAGCCTGTAACTGAGGGCAACAGAATTACAATCTTCTCACTCGACATGTATGCATGACTTTCTTCTAATTTTTTTGAAACGGGTCTTCACCACATCGATGGTAAGGAGTATAGAGGCATTCGTAAGCAAAGAAATAACACCAAAAGATCACATCACCGTCATCAAGGTGCTGTGCACCTTGACGATGATTTTAGCTGACTTCGTATTGCGCTCAGTTACAGGCTTCAGCAATCCAACCGAAAAATTTATTGTAAGGTCTCCACCACCGGTGGAAGATATTGAAACTTTGCTTTGGTCTTGCTTGAAACAAAGCTACTTCAGATTTGCCAACACGATTTACTACAAATTGAAAGATGCCACATGGGAAGTCCTTTTCCGTTGACGTAGCAAACGTAGGGATCGAGCGCGTCAGAACAAGTGAGCTGAACTCACTACCCTGGGAAGTCACGTTTTGTTGTTTCTTGTTTTTTCTGGTCAGTGTCTTACTTTGCAGCGCATCGCAAGCATGAAGCAATTAATGGCACTTCATTTGGCTAAGCTACAAAGAATTAGGACTGATCTCAAGTGTTCCTTTTTTGTGTGATGCACCCTATGCAGTCATTATGACTTTATAAACATATCCGTGGAACAAAAACTCTTATTTCAGAATCAGCGTCTACATTTATGTCATTGTGAAAATGAGTATCGACATGTTTTTCAAAACTTGACGTCAAATACCCTTCATAAATGACTGATATACGGGATACGGGAAAGAAGTTGTTTAGAATGGCAACCATAGGTGACATTTCATTCAAATTGAATTTTGTTCAAAACACATTAAATAAATTATTTTCCTCTAGTTTCTGCAAGAACTGAAGTTTCATCACCCAATCTTTCAATCTGGCTGAATATTTTGGCGGCAAAAATTTTGTTTAGTATTCATTTAAAAAATACAATCGTCGCGATGCACTGGCTTGCAACAATAACCATGGCCCCATACCGGATGTTTACGGACATATGGGACTAGTGGACGGGTCAACCTAGACTCATTTGTTGCCAGTGTATACTGAGGATGCCAGCTGCATAGGTTGCGAAACATCTGTCACTTTGTTAATTATTAATGATAACTAACAGACAATGATGCCATGTATAGGAGATGTTATTAGAAGTAATTGTAATGTAAATGTGAAGAAAGAAAAGTATATCACACGCTACGTCACGCCAACAGGCATAAAAAGAGTGCTCCACACTCGCTGTAATGGCTACTGGCGCTCCCACGTTTAAATGCATATTCTATAAAAGTGACAGAGGGATGACTGCCACCGTAGCCCAGTGGTAGAGCACAGGGCACGTTTTTCGAAGGTTGTAGGTTCGGTCCCTGCCAGCAGAGTTATCTTTTTGTCCACTTTACTTTCTTCAGATTTACATTACAATTACTTCTAATAACATCACCTACACTTTTGTTGGCATCAGTGTCTGTTAGTTCTCATTATTATTGTGTCTAACAAAGAAAATGAGCCCCTAAATTTACACATCTTTTCTTTCTTTGGTAATAATTGTTGCATTAAGTCTCAGAGTAAGCCTTTTACAATCATACATAGAAAATGTCGAATGACTTATTGCTGCCCATTTCACTGATGAAAAACAATATTCACAATCAGTGCATTGTAACGAAACAGGGCTTAGATGAAGACTCGGCACTTGAATCGTGATCTCGACGCAAAGGAAGTTTCAAAGCTCTTGCTGATGCAAGCTATGGTTCATAGTGTCAATGTTTCCGCTGACCACCTTACTCTTGCACATCCTCTATATCGATATGTGCCATATTTGGGACTTCAAGATCAAGAAGGGAGCCGACGGATGGATACACGTTATAGATTTCAAAACAGGAGAAAGTGCCTCAGATCAGGCTGGCCGACGTTTCGATAGGGGACCTATCTTTGTCAAAGGCGCCTTGTCATCCCTGGCGTGTTAGTTTTATGGGGTTAGTGATGACGTCATGTCCAGCGGCGGCGCGTCTGTTGCTGTTGGTAATTGATGCCTGGAAAGAGAGAAACTCGAAAGCAGAGGAGTAAAGCCCTTGCCACATTTCAAGAGAGTTTGCAAACACGTTCGGGTCTGCCATGTCAGAGTTAAATGTAGCTGCAAAGAAAGAAAAAAAAGGAAAAAAGAAGGGGGGGGCGGGTACAAACAAGCGAGAGGGCGAGTGCAGCCATCACAAAGAGCTGCAGAAGGTGGTGAGGAAGGGAACTACAGGCGGGGAGAAAAACCGGGCGGCTTACGTTTAAATGTCCGCCAAGGAGCTGCAGAAGAGGTGGGGAAGGCAGCTACAGAGGACAAAAAAAAAGGAAGGTACTAGGGCGGCGTACGTTTAAAATGCCGCCTGCCTACTTTAAGTGATATTGAAAGGGTTGCCTGAAAAGCAAGCTCCTGCTTAATGGGTGAAGTAATTGGCTGGCATATGCATCCAGTGTCGTCGGTGGCTTCCAAAAATTGGGCGCCCGTCAACTAAGAGGGTGAAGTAATTGGCTGGCATATGCATCCAGTGTCGTCGGTGGCTTCCAAAAATTGGGCGCCCGTCAACTAAGAGGAAAAAAAAAGTTGAAAGGAACGAGGGGCGGCCGGGGGGGAACAATCGGAATAAGACTCGTAGAACTTCCTGAGAAAGCGAGGGCTGTGACAATGCTGGTCAGAAGCGGCCTTTGGAGCGCGGAAAGGGGGAAGGAAACCGTGGTTCGGATTCACTAGAAAATGAAAACATCTTAAGAGAATAATATCTACACGTATGTGCACATTTATACATGCAAAATTAAGAGATATGAAAAAAGAATATTGATAGTGTATTATGGGAGCTGGTCGGGATTTTATTTTGCGAATAGGTTAAGGTTTTTGAAAGCTAAGCGTACTTCATATGTGCCGTGTGTGTGGTCCTTCTCTGTCCCCAGTCACTTTTTGTAAAGTTTGCGCAAAAATCATCGATAGTACTTCATGTCTCTTAATATTATAGGAATCATGCTATGGCTTTTAACGATTCCAAATTACCACGAGCTAGATTTATTCCTGATGGGTGTAGGGATTGAAATTTGTGTATCAAATACGATTCCATGTATTTCCTCTCACGTGGTGACCGGAAGTTTGTTTGTAGAATGTAAAGTTTGGCTTGATCGAAATTGTGGTCTTGTTGATGGAAGTGGCTGGCTACTGCTTTTGGTAAGTTGTGCTTTGTGTCTGCGCGGTGGCCGTTCAGTCTTACATGAATTGGTTGTCCAGTTTCGCCTATGTACTGTTTTTTACAGGTGGCACACTCAATGCAGTAGATCAGGTTGTTTGAGGTGCACGTGAAGTTCGATGTTACCTTGTGAACGTTGGTGGCTGGCTGTATATGTTTGCACGTAGAACATCTTGGACGCCCACAGGGTCCAGACGTTGCTGTAGTTTTTGTTGCGAGTTTTGCATGTACGAGCATATCTTTAAAATTGGCGTTGCGTCTCTAGGCAACCTTAGGCGGTTCGGGGAAGATTTTTTTAAGTTTCTGGTTGGTTGTTAGAATCGGATAGTATTTTGCGAGGATGTTGTTTATGTTCGGAAGTGCATTGGAAAATTTTGTAGTGAGAAGAGGCGTTGTTGTTGTTGTGGTTTTAGGGCGTGGTTTGAGTGTCTCAGTGCGATCTAGTTTTAGTGCGTCCGTGTAAGCCTTATGAAGGAACGCGTTTGGATGGCTTCTGTTTGCTAGTGTTTCTTTTAGGGTAGTAAGTCTGTTTACGTAATCCTGATCCTCTACGCATATGCGACGTAACCTTGTTGCTTGGCTCCTGAAAATGCCCTGTTTACAATGTTTTGGGTGATGGCTAGTATAATCTAGGTATTGTTGCTTGTCAAATGGTTTCTTATACAGCGTAGTCTTTAATATACCATTCTCAAGATATATGGTTGTGTCAAGAAAGTTGATGCTCTCAGCTGAGGTCTCGGACGTGAACTTTATCGTTGTATGAAAGGAGTTTAGGAATGATGTAAATTTAGCTAGATTGTCCCTGCCGTGACCCCATATTGTAAGTATGTCATCAATGTACCGAAGGTATGTGTGGGGTTTGTCTGCGCAGCGAGCCAGGAAGTCTGTTTCCAGAATTCCCATGAATATGTTTGCATAAGTGGGTGCGAATGGGGTGCCCATGCTTGTTCCTTGTATTTGAAGGTAGTAATTTTCTTCAAATTCAAAATAGTTGTGTGATAGTACTAGTTCGAGTAATGATAAATATACTTCAGTAGAATGCTGTACATTATGTTGATTTAAAGTTTGCTTTATTGAGGTTAGGCCCTCTGGGATCGGGATATTCGTGTATAAAGCGGTAACGTCTAGTGTGACGAGGATGGCGTTTTGTGGTAGTGTGCCTTTGCTATTAATCTCTTCTATTATTCGCAGTAGGTGTGGGGTGTCCTGTACAAATGACGGGAATGTCTTCGGAATGTCCCCGAGAAAGTGGTTAAGGAATTCGGAGAGGCTCTCGGTTGGGGTGTTGTTATTTGATACTATTGGGCGCCCTGGAATATTGGCAGTGTATAATTCGGTGGATGCTACTTTGTGAATTTTGGGGAGGAGGTAAAACCGCCCTGCTGCTTTGTTGTTTGGTTTCAGAAACTTGAATTCTGATGGAGTTATTAATTCATCAGCAAGGAGGGATCTAAGTGTGTTAGTGATTGTGAGTGTGTATTGTTCTGTTGGATCGCTGTCTAGTTTGCGGTAGTGTTCTGGGTTATTGAGTTGTCTGTAAGCCTCGTGCTTGTACTTCTGTGTTGGCCAAATGACTATGCTTCCTCCCTTATCTGCTTCCTTGATGATAATGTCTTCGCGCGACTTGAGGTTAGAGATGATGCGACTCTCCGAATAAGTCATGTTCCTAGGCTTTTTAGATGATTTCGATTGATTAATGATTTCTGTAGTGATAGCTTTAAGATATAAGTCGAGTTCAATTGCCTGTTCTGGTTCGGGAGTCCAAGTAGACTGAGCCCTGAGCGTTGTAGTACCTGTTTCTGCTCCATCGTTATCTGCAAAAAAGTGTCTAATGCGCATTCTTCGTGAAAATTCTGTGAGGTCTCTGTGGAGTTCGAATTCATCTATTGTGTTGTTGGTTGGACAAAAGTTTAGGCCCTTGCTAAGGACCCTTGTTTCCTCTAGGCTTAATGTACTTGAAATGTCTACAACATTGGACTGCTCTATTTGTGTGATGTTAGCTGTGCTTGGTATTTCTCTGTTTGTACTGTCAGTTGTTAGCGGGACTAGGGTGGTTGTTCGGGAGGGTGTTCCTTGATTGGAAATGATTTTCTTATTCTGCTTTTGCCTCAATTTTTTATTCTGTTTTTCTTTATATTGTTCTAGGTCCCTTTTTTCTTCGGTTGTTAGAATTATGTTCTCGAGTTTTTGGGAAAATTCTTCAATTTGCTCCATGCAGTGGCTCTTGAGTATATTTAAGAGAGAAAATGAAGCGTTGTCTAGTGCTGTTTGCCAGTTATCTTGATATTGGGTGGAGAGAGTACCTAACGCGGGTGTCGCTTTCAGTTTTAATCCTTTGGGAATTGTGTTGTTCTTTATGCAGTACTTGTACGTGTTGAGGTGGCAGGTGTAGTTGGTGAGTTTTTGGGTTAGTTTTCTAGTTTGTAAAAATTCAATGCGGCGTGTATGGGGAGTAGTGATTTCAAGGGTTTGTCACTTGTTTGTCTTAGTGCGGGTGGATCTGCGTGTGTCCGCGCGTTCCGGTTTGGGAGCTGTTTGAACTTCTGGTTCGTTAGATTCGACGACTGTTGCGGCCTGGGTGTCCGTGTGTGGAGGTATGAGAGTGGGCGTCTGCGTGACAACTTCGGTTGCTGATTTTGTTTCGTCGGTCTCTGTTGTGTCGGGTTCCTGGTGGTAGTGTGGATGTGGGCATGTAATTTGTGTGGAAGGTTCGGCTGTGGGCCTCATGTTGGATGTTGTTTGTGTGTAGGCTTCGGCTGTGGGCCTTGCGTTGGGTGTAGTTTGTGTGGAGGCTTCGGCTGTGGTGTATGTTGCTTCCGTTTGGCTCACAGACGAGTGTGTTTTCGGTGGTGAGTTCGTCTTTTGTTCTGTTGTTTGCGTGTGGGATGTTGCTGAGTGGGCTAGTGTGGCTCTAGTGCGTGGCGCTGTAACGGAGACAGGGATGGTGGAAGGGCCTTGTGTGGGCTGGTAAGTGACGTTATGTTGTCCTTTAATTAGATGTTTAATGCGCTGAGCGACTGCTGCAACGCCTCGGTGGTTTAGGTGGAGGCCATCCCAGGCCAAGTGTTCGTGTGGTGAATTGTGTATTTCTGTGTGGTGGATGGCGTCTACGTTCTTGTGAAAATGTGGCAAGTTAAGTATCAGTGTGTTTAGTTTGTTTCTTTCCTCAGTGTGCCTCATCAGTGCGGTTGTTTGGTGAATCAGTGGGCGGTGTTTGTTTTGTAGTCGAGGAGCCACAGTTGTCACAGTTATGTGTGTGTTCGGGCGAGCTGTCTGGATTGAAAGTATTACGTCGTTTAGTGATTCGATTGTTTCTGCTGCATTTTGACTGTGGAGGTTGTTCGTTCCAACATTGATAATGAAGTGTGTGGTATCTGTTGGGGCGTCACATACCAGTGTTAAGATGTCGGTTGTCTGTGCGCCGCTCAAATGTCTAATGTATGGTGCTTGTGGGCCTGACGGGAAGTGTTCGTGTAGGTATTTGAATTGGCTGTCGCCTAGAATAGCTACATGCGCCAAGGACAACAAGGGGCACTTACCCTGTTCCGTCATCGTCAGCAGGCATGGAGTCCAAGATCAAGAAGGGAGCCGACGGATGGATACACGTTATAGATTTCAAAACAGGAGAAAGTGCCTCAGATCAGGCTGGCCGACGTTTCGATAGGGGACCTATCTTTGTCAAAGGCGCCTTGTCATCCCTGGCGTGTTAGTTTTATGGGGTTAGTGATGACGTCATGTCCAGCGGCGGCGCGTCTGTTGCTGTTGGTAATTGATGCCTGGAAAGAGAGAAACTCGAAAGCAGAGGAGTAAAGCCCTTGCCACATTTCAAGAGAGTTTGCAAACACGTTCGGGTCTGCCATGTCAGAGTTAAATGTAGCTGCAAAGAAAGAAAAAAAAAGAAAAAAAAAGGGGGGGGCGGGTACAAACAAGCGAGAGGGCGAGTGCAGCCATCACAAAGAGCTGCAGAAGGTGGTGAGGAAGGGAACTACAGGCGGGGAGAAAAACCGGGCGGCTTACGTTTAAATGTCCGCCAAGGAGCTGCAGAAGAGGTGGGGAAGGCAGCTACAGACGACAAAAAAAAAGGAAGGTACTAGGGCGGCGTACGTTTAAAATGCCGCCTGCCTACTTTAAGTGATATTGAAAGGGTTGCCTGAAAAGCAAGCTCCTGCTTAATGGGTGAAGTAATTGGCTGGCATATGCATCCAGTGTCGTCGGTGGCTTCCAAAAATTGGGCGCCCGTCAACTAAGAGGGTGAAGTAATTGAATGGCATATGCATCCAGTGTCGTCGGTGGCTTCCAAAAATTGGGCGCCCGTCAACTAAGAGGAAAAAAAAAAGTTGAAAGGAACGAGGGGCGGCCGGGGGGGAACAATCGGAATAAGACTCGTAGAACTTCCTGAGAAAGCGAGGGCTGTGACAATGCTGGTCAGAAGCGGCCTTTGGAGCGCGGAAAGGGGGAAGGAAACCGTGGTTCGGATTCACTAGAAAATGAAAACATCTTAACAGAATAATATCTACACGTATGTGCACATTTATACATGCAAGGTTAAGAGATATTAAAAAAGAATATTGATAGTGTATTATGGGAGCTGGTCGGGATTTTATTTTGCGAATAGGTTAAGGTTTTTGAAAGCTAAGCGTACTTCATGTCTCTTAATATTATAGGAATCATGCTATGGCTTTTAACGATTCCAAATTACCACGAGCTAGATTTATTCCTGATGGGTGTAGGGATTGAAATTTGTGTATCAAATACGATTCCATGTATTTCCTCTCACGTGGTGACCGGAAGTTTGTTTGTAGAATGTAAAGTTTGGCTTGATCGAAATTGTGGTCTTGTTGATTGAAGTGGCTGGCTACTGCTTTTGGTAAGTTGTGCTTTGTGTCTGCGCGGTGGCCGTTCAGTCTTACATGAATTGGTTGTCCGGTTTCGCCTATGTACTGTTTTTTACAGGTGGCACACTCAATGCAGTAGATCAGGTTGTTTGAGGTGCACGTGAAGTTCGATGTTACCTTGTGAAGGTAATCGGATGCTGTGCTTTTTACGTTGGTGGCTGGCTGTATATGTTTGCACGTAGAACATCTTGGACGCACACAGGGTCCAGACGTTGGTGTAGTTTTTGTTGCGAGTTTTGCATGTACGAGCATATCTTTAAAATTGGCGTTGCGTCTGTAGGCAACCTTAGACGGTTCGGGGAAGATTTTTTAAAGTTTCTGGTTGGTTGTTAGAAACGGATAGTATTTTGCGAGGATGTTGTTTATGTTCGGAAGTGCGTTGGAAAATTTTGTAGTGAGAAGAGGCGTTGTTGTTGTTGTGGTTTTATGGCGTGGTTTGAGTGTCTCAGTGCGATCTAGTTTTAGTGCGTCCGTGTAAGCCTTATGAAGGAACGCGTTTGGATGGCTTCTGTTTGCTAGTGTTTCTTTTAGGGTAGTAAGCCTGTTTACGTAATCCTGATCCTCTACGCTTATGCGACGTAACCTTGTTGCTTGGCTCCTGAAAATGCCCTGTTTACAATGTTTTGGGTGATGGCTAGTATAATCTAGGTATTGTTGCTTGTCAAATGGTTTCTTATACAGCGTAGTCTTTAATATACCATTCTCAAGATATATGGTTGTGTCAAGAAAGTTGATGCTCTCAGCTGAGGTCTCGGACGTGAACTTTATCGTTGTATGAAAGGAGTTTAGGAATGATGTAAATTTAGCTAGATTGTCCCTGCCGTGACCCCATATTATAAGTATGTCATCATTGTACCGAAGGTATGTGTGGGGTTTGTCTGCGCAGCGAGCCAGGAAATCTGTTTCCAGAATTCCCATGAATATGTTTGCATAAGTGGGTGCGAATGGGGTGCCCATGCTTGTTCCTTGTATTTTGAAGGTAGTAATTTTCTTCAAATTCAAAATAGTTGTGTGATAGTACTAGTTCGAGTAATGATAAATATACTTCAGTAGAATGCTGTACATTATGTTGATTTAAAGTTTGCTTTATTGAGGTTAGGCCCTCTGGGATCGGGATATTCGTGTATAAAGCGGTAACGTCTAGTGTGACGAGGATGGCGTTTTGTGGTTGTGTGCCTTTGCTATTAATCTCTTCTATTATTCGCAGTAGGTGTGGGGTGTCCTGTACAAATGACGGGAATGTCTTCGGAATGTCCCCGAGAAAGTGGTTAAGGAATTCGGAGAGGCTCTCGGTTGGGGTGTTGTTATTTGATACTATTGGGCGCCCTGGAATATTGGCAGTGTATAATTCGGTGGATGGTACTTTGTGAATTTTGGGGAGGAGGTAAAACCGCCCTGCTGCTTTGTTGTTTGGTTTCAGAAACTTGAATTCTGATGGAGTTATTAATTCATCAGCAAGGAGGGATCTAAGTGTGTTAGTGATTGTGAGTGTGTATTGTTCTGTTGGATCGCTGTCTAGTTTGCGGTAGTGTTCTGGGTTATTGAGTTGTCTGTAAGCCTCGTGCTTGTACTTCTGTGTTGGCCAAATGACTATGCTTCCTCCCTTATCGGCTTCCTTGATGATAATGTCTTCGCGCGACTTGAGGTTAGAGATGATGCGACTCTCCGAATAAGTCATGTTCCTAGGCTTTTTAGATGGTTTCGATTGATTAATGATTTCTGTAGTGATAGCTTTAAGATATAAGTCGAGTTCAATTGCCTGTTCTGGTTCGGGAGTCCAAGTAGACTGAGCCCTGAGCGTTGTAGTACCTGTTTCTGCTCCATCGTTATCTGCAAAAAAGTGTCTAATGCGCATTCTTCGTGAAAATTCTGTGAGGTCTCTGTGGAGTTCGAATTCATCTATTGTGTTGTTGGTTGGACAAAAGTTTAGGCCCTTGCTAAGGACCCTTGTTTCCTCTAGGCTTAAGTGCGGGCATGCCACGCGCACCGGCCAACACTCCCAATTCGCACAGGAGATTCCCGAACTTCAAGCGAACCTCACAGTTGTACTGACACAAATCTCCCGAAAAACATCCCCGACACCACCGCTATAAGACAATGAGAACAAATGCCAGAGGTTGTAAAATTTTCTGGCCTTCACCAATCGCGTGCAGAGCATTAGATCCCCTTCGTCGCAGTGCTCTGGTGTCCTGCAGTAAAACGTGCTACAACTTGGCAGAAGCTACTACTACTAGCTGAAACTGGTCACAGGAACAAAGTTATCACTCACTCACGCGTCACAACACATTTGGTTAACAAATTACACATGCCCGCAAGTGCCGTATATTTATTAGTACAAGCACAATTGTCGAAATCTAAACATTTTACTGGCAATTATTTAGAGCTGTTCACGATGTTGCTGCAGCCCAGAGAAACAATAAACCTAAGCATATGCCAACTTTCTTTTGTTGCATACTAATTTTCCATGTTTTCTGGTGATATTAATATTTTGCTGACCCCACGAGATTGGTATTCATCGTTGGGTAGCGCACAAATTGGTAAAGCACAAAAGAAGGGAACAGGACAATCCATTTCCCAATTTGTGCGCTACCCAACAATGAATAAGTCCCAACTCGCCCGCCTTTTAGTCCTAGTACAGATATTCCTATTACTGGGGTTCCGCTGTGTATGGATCAGTTCATGCCAAGTGTCACAGACATGGTGCTCGCCCATCGCAGATTTTGTCGATAAAATTTATACCTTTTTCATGTACCCCATGGAGTATTGTGGCGAAAGATTGTTGCTCGAAAAAAATCTTTCAGGACTGTAGCGCCCCCGCAAAGTTCACTTGCTTTTGCTAAACTGTGCCTTATCGAAAAATGTATATAAAATCTATTTTGTGCATTGAGCTTCAAAGTGACGCTTGAGATGCTACAGAGGTTTTGTTTACTGGTGCTACTTAACCACTCCGAAAGTTTTGCATTTACCTGCCAGCTACGCCTTTTCAAAAAAAACAAAAAAATCTTCAAATGTCGCTATTTTTTCTTATGCTAGCTGCAACTCCCTCTCAGCAATCTTAATATTATCTTGACTTTCAGAAAAGTGTATTTTTGTACGAAAATGTTTAGGGTTGAAATAGACTTCAAATGTTCCCGAAAAAATAGTTAAATAAAAAATATGCTATTTGTCCCACATTTAACCGTATTTTTCGTATTGATGCGGTCAAAGTAAAATTCTCATGATGTGGCATTTGATAGACCACTTCATTGCTAAGTGATTAAGAAAGTTTTATTAAATAATTTTTTGTTTTAAGGAAGAAAATTTTTTCAGTTGGCTCTCAGAACGCACCCCGAATTCCTTTTGTTGCCACTCGTCATAGGAGGCCGCAAGATGCGAGATGTATGTCAGCGGCTCGTGAGTGGTCGAAAGTCTTGCTGCTCTGATGTGATGGCTACGAGTATTGAGTTCATTTACGATGTGAGCCTGCTTGGCTAGACCATTGAAAAGTGTGGACGCCATACAGCAGCTTGCGGTATCTTTGGCACATTGTGCTGCAGGGCTGTCGGCACAACTAGTATACAAAATAAAAAGTGTACACAATGTACGTTATTTCTTTCGGCCTGTGGATACTAGTTGTGCAAACGGCTCTGTAGCACATTGTGCCAACGATACCACAAGCCGCTGTACTGTGTCCATACTCCCTATAGGCCCACCAAGCAAGCTCACATCGTAAAGCAATGTCAATACTAGTAGCCTTGACATCAAAGCAACAAGACTTCCGGCTATTCACGAGCCGCTGACATACATCTCACATCTTGCGGCCTCCTGTGACGAGTGTCAGCTGCAAGGGCAACCATGTGCTTTGCGGCAAAAGAGGGGCAGTGAAATGTAACAAAATGCAAGTACTGCCTCAGCATGTATTTGCACTTGGTATGTTGCCGCTGCTACAGCATTCTCCTAACTCCATTGTCACAGGTACTAGTGAGAATGTGCCCTTTTGGAGGGGTACAGGTGCTTACATTGAAAGATGGTGTAGCACACTGTGACAATGGCCAGAGTTGCCACGCTGTTGTGGCTACTTTATATGATGCAAAAGCTGAAGTTGATTGGTGACGGCTGCAATGTACAGCTCGGCTGAGTGCTACAGCGCTATATTCACGGCTCATGGTGTGCACAGGGAAACAGTTTCCCAAAAGGTGAAGCTTATTAGCAGGAAATCATGACGATAAGTGCTGATTTTCATGCTATAAATTGTGTCAACACATTTTAGTCTATTATTAAAAACAGCACAATGCACACATCCTGATCTCCACCTTTACACGATATACTCTTTAATGAAGTAAAAGATCTTTCTAATTTGAAAACAAATAAATATTTGCAGGTCACCTACAGCTAAAACTACTAGTCATCCAATGACATTGCCTTACACTAACTACTGCAAAATACCAAGCAAGCCCAGCACCCCTCCTCCCCCCCCCTCCCTGCGGTGAAAGATAATTGGATAAGATTTGGATAGGGGGCCCTCGCCCGTTCAGGAACAAAAAATTCAAAATGGCAGCGGAAGAGCCTTAAAGAAGAATGCACACCTGTGCTTCAAATGAAATGATTTATTGGATATGCAAGAATTTACCATTTTTACTGAACATGAGCAAATCCTTCTGTAAAATTTCAAATGCTATAAAAAGGGGTGAAGGCGTTCTTCAAAAGTACCAACAATTTCAGACAACTCAGAATGCAACCCCGAGGTACCGCGCTGTAAAAGTACTAAAAAATATTGCACATATCTAAAGGCTCTCAGAACTTAGGTTCCTAGGAACCGCTCCAGCAGGATTCTGTAGCTGAGAAGAGGTTGCAAATAGATGAAAGGAGGGGAGCGGAGGCACTCGCTTGGTCATCAGCGCTTATTTGAAACCTCCTGAAACATGGAAGGGGGCGCTTGCTCGGTATTTTAAGACAAGTATTCCAATGACATTCACGTTACTTCTGTATTTCATCACATACAAGAATGCACCTTTACCAATACACTAAAGGTTACACCATATCTCGTGCTAAAATAAATGCTCAAGAATTTTAGTAGATAATGGAACCAACCTCTCTCCTTCTCAGAGGCACTTCTTCGAGCTCATCGGCATCAATCAATCTTAGAAATGGCTCCCGCATTGTTTTGATATTGAGACGCGTGGTGTCCAGGTCACCTAGGTGAAAAGCCCCGCGTAATCAGCAGAGATGACCCCCCATTATATGTTCTCACAGTGTGCATTCAGTGTGCAAGCTCCCGCTGTTGATAAACCTTCTGCACGGTGGTCAGCAATGGCGTTACAAAAAATGACCTAGTTTGCAGCAAAAAAACAATTCAAGGTCACAGAAAGTCCACAGAAGCATGCATAACAAAGCATCTGCTTATTTCAGCTGTGATGCGGCAGTAGATAGAGTTATAGGCAATGGCCTATTTGCTCCTCCACATCAAAGCACTTCTTCTTAAATGTATGAATATATATGAGTGTTAGGAGCTCAACTGTGGCAATAATACCATTTTTATTTTTTTAGCAGCTTTTTAGGTCACTCTTGTGATTTTTTAATTTACACGCACAGAAGTTTAGGCAAGCTTGTGAGACCGGCAATGTCTTCAAACCTTCAAACTGAAGATTAACACTCATAAGTGTTTAAAAACAAAATCAGAAGAAAGCATAGTGCATGTGCATGCATAGCAAATAAAGTTCAGGGACTTTTTCAACACTATTGAAGCCGATCAGATTTACTTTTGAGTGACCCTAAAAGCAGTAGCCATATACATACTGGCTTACAAAATTACTGAACTTGGCAGGTTCGTTTCAACACCAGGAAATTGATCACAGTTGCATCAAAGTGCTGTCTTCTACATTTTAATGTATACCTACCTGCAACTCTCCGCATGCGAACATCACAGGTTCGTTCGGTACCTGCGTTCTTTTGTGCCCTCCCCGCTTACTTCTGTTTGCCAGTCGCGCTAAAGGACAGCACAAAGAAACACGATGGTGCACCGGCACTAATCAGATGTCAAGCGAGTGACCATGAGACACGCGGAGTTATAAGTTTTGTTAGCCAAACTTCTTGCATAGCTTCCACAGTGTTGCATCTGATGTGTGAAAAGGAGTATAGCTTATTGGCAGCCATTTGTTAGCCTATGAGATACGCCTGTGAAATCAAATGCCTTAACCGTTATCTTTCACGTAGACCCCCTACGCATGCCAGATTGATAGGTTTGCCTACTATCTGCACTAGCAGATAAGTTTTTGTGCCTTTCTTTTCTGCCACTGTGCGTCTCTTGAATTGTTAGTCAGTGTTTGTGGTGTCTTGGACTTATTGCGTGCGTGTTTGCACATCCCGTCTTTTAGAATGAATATCTAAAACGTCTGCTAGAAGGGCCAACAAAATACATATGCAAAAAGACAAAATGATGTAGTTGTGTGCTGCAGTACTGACGCCTGAGGATGAAGTTGACCACATCGTCCGACATAGTTCATCTCTACAAGTGAACCTGCGCCATGTCTGCACATGCACTTTTAATAATAATAATAATAATAATAATAATAATAATAATAATAATAATAATAATAATAATAATAATAATAATAATATCTGGGGTTAACCTCCCAAAACTACGATATGATTATGAGAGACGCCGTAGTGGAGGGCTCCGGAAATTTCGACCATCTGGTGTTGTGAAACGTGCACTGACATCTCACAGTACACGGGCCTGTACCATTTCGCCTCCATCGAAATGCGACCGCCGCGGCCGGGATCGAACCCGCGACCTTTGGGTATGCACTTATAAGTGGGTACACTTTCGAGGCAACGATACATTTTATTACATGAACAATTTCAACACTACTGAAATACATAAATACATAGCTGCGCACATGTGTAACGTGCACGCATGTGTATACCCCTACCGAGTTACAATATCGCATAGGCAAGCAACTTAGCCGAGACAGGCGCCGGCAAGCACTTCAGCCATGCCGGCATTTTTTATTAGTGCATAACTGAAATAGTTATAATCACCTTAAAGGCACTATACAACCAGAGCTGAAAATTTCTATACAGCACACTCACCTGCTAGGGCGTAGACAAAAGCAGGGTAGTAGCCCTGGATTTTGCCATCTTCGCTTCTCCAAAACGCCTGGACTTTCTTTGTCTTGTCAAAGTCGTCTTCACTTTTCGGTGAAAACGTCTTCACAAGGCTGATGGCAATATAACCTTGTATTTGTCCTCGTATTTCACGTATGCGAACATTTTTTTCGCGCACACACACCGCCTGACCACTGCACCATGGAACGACGGCCACTACAGGATACAACTTCGTCTCGGAACGGCTGCGAATAGCTTCATCCGGTCAACAAACCAACAAACGGCACAAATCCGAATCCACTCCATGTCCGAATCAAATGTGTCCAATCTGTTGGTACTGTTGGATCAATAACGCATTTGGTCCGATCTAGAAATTCGTTTACGCAGGTGACGGAGGAATGGATTTATTGCACGTTCAAGAGAAACGAGTAAAGATATGGCTATAAATATTTGCAATGATGATGTCGTTTGAAAGGCCGGTGCTGTTATTATGTTGATACGCGCAATCAGCGCAGTCGCACTGTTGCAGTGTAGCAAGTACATACTATGAGTGCCCGCTAGTTGCCGATAAAAAAAAAAAGCACAAGCATTGTGATACCACACACCTGCCTGGGCGTTCACGAAAAAAAAAAAAAAAAGACCCGTTGTGCGCGTTTTGCGTAATTTGTGTGTATGTTTGCCCGACGTACCTTTTCGTGAGTCATTACGCACACTGAAGTGTTACAACTTTCGTGTGGCATTGCGCAGGTACAACAACAAAAAGGGCAAGAGAGAGCACATATTTTGCCACGAAACACGAAACCTATATAAAACGTTTTATAGAGGTATATAGAGGTTTTAAACGTTTTAAAGACGTTTTATGGCGGTTCTGCTTTTCGTGGGTTTTAACTGACAAATTATAGTATGCCTTGAGACGGTGTATTTGAAGCTCACCAACAGCAATGGTTCACCTAATGCCAGCGGTGTACTACGTGATGCGTTGGACTTGTAATATTATAAACATTTATTCATTCCTGTATTCTCAGAATCTTGCAAGCGTTGTAGCGCATGCAGGGAATAATTAATACAAATTAATTCTCGCTAATGTGTTCCCTCAATCTCGCGAATGGCTATCGATGTAGCAACATGTGTGCTCTCCATTGTCTTCACCGTTGCGTTTGGCTTTGCTGCGGGCTAGCATGCATATGTCACGTACACTTTCGATATGGTGGCTACTTTCGATCTACACATCGTTTCCGTTTTCAGTGTTGTCACATTTAATAAGGTCGACGGCGTACGCATTGCGGCACACTGCTGCAGTCATCTACCGGTTAATGAGGCCATCTGTACAGTTTTGTCGCGCCACATCGTGTTGCGAATCACGATAGAACAACGCACACTATATGGGGCGCATAAAGGATTTTCCTGAGATAGGGGTCACCAGGAGCGAAGTGACCTATTTTGCGGACAGGTTCCTTTGTGCTTTGCATCTTTGACAACTAAACGAACAGTGTTGGTACTTGAAGAAATCAATGCAGCAAAAGCACAGGACACGAGAAGGAGGCTGACGCAAACACCAGCTGCGACTTTATTGAAGAGAAGCTGCTTATCTTCCATTCATCCAAGAAACCTCACAATGCATGATCAGCACGTCATATGACTTACAACGTCACTCGGTGAAAGACAGAGCTGCATGCACAATCATATTATTTCTTGCCATCGTTGCAACACACTGAATCCCTTGTGAATGAGGCAAATGGACGGTGTGCTTATACGTTTATCTCCGCTTTTCCTAATGTTTAGTATGCCTCGACGGTGGACACATACACATATATGAAAACGGTTGAGTTGGTACGATGTTTCATTCTCATCGCAATATCGCAGTATACAAAACAGAAAACATCCACTTAATAGTCCAAGATCCACATGTTGCACGCTGTGGATTGAAGTGCGAAAATCACTGTTACGGACTAAACTGCAAGTCAGGCCTTCGTTTTCGGATCATTGCTGTCTACAGAAATGTTCATTTGAAACACAGGAACATCCCATTAGCACGTACACATACAGTACGTGCAGTGAAATAATGGGTGCGAAACGAATAGGTAAAGAATTACTTAAACAGATATTTCGCGCTGTTTCGGCTAGTTTTTTTATTTATTTATGGCTTTGTGCGCGTCCCTGGCGCGCCGTTACTATCACAGGACAGCTGAAGCTCTGACAAGGACATTTATGTGCACAAGCAAGGCCTAGTACAGATAACAAGCGGTAAAATAAGGCCAACTACCTAATGTTACCACCTATCTTCAAAGTGTTGCTTCAATGAGGGTGTTCAATCATTAATCTATCTAGGCGCGCCCCGTACATTTTTCTCTCTCCATGCCGTTGGACGGCTGGAGTGCAACGTTGGTTGCATGGTTGGTAGTAGTGGTTGTAGCGGTTGTAGCACGCGGGTTGTTGCACCGTGATAGCCGTCACAGGTTCCGTGTCCCAGCCAACGAACGCAAAAACTCTTGCAGCCGTACCATCCATCTATTTATGCTGCTTGCAGCGGCGGAAAGCTATGTCGCAAGCCCACCCCGTAAAGCGGCGCAAGGTGTACTTGGATCGCGACCAGCCCTTTCAGGTGCCGGCGTCAAGTTTTTACAAACGAATAAAGGACCACGCCGCAGCAACGTCAAGTGGTGCCAGTGGTGCTAGCACAAGCCGCTGCGATGGAGACGACGACTCGATAGACGCTACGGCGCCTAGTATTGTGCACAGCGACGACGACGGTGATCGAGTTGCGTCCGATTCCAGCGTACACAGCGATGACGAACGTAGCTGTGACATCAGCACGTTCTCCACGAGTGACGACGGGGAGGAAAATTCTGACGAATACAGCAGTTTTGAGGATGACGACGAGGAGGACACACCAGAGGATGAGCATGACTTTCTGCCCCAGATTTCCGGCTTCAGCCTGGAAACCTTGCCTGGCTCCCAAGTAACGAAAGCCGGTGCAGTCGCAGCGGTCATGGCATACGCCGTTGCCCACGGACTTACTTGGACAGCACTAGGTGACCTCTCTAAGCTCATCAACTTTCTCTTTGGTGCCAATGTCTTACCGCGGAGCGAGTACATGTTTAGGAAACTGTGGACTAGAGAGACAGAAGAAGTTTTGCATTACTTCTACGTCTGTGAAGCATGCAGCAATGAAATGACTATGGAAGGAAAGGTGGCCAAGTGTGCACTATGCAAGCGCACTGGAAGCCTTCAATCATTGAAAGAGCGAGGCTCATTTTTCATCATCCTAGATCTCCACAAGCAGCTCAGCTCCCTGCTCGAAAAAACGAAATCTCAATTAGAGCCACATTTGGCAAAAGTGCGGCAACATGGAACAACAATTACTGATATCACAAACGCCCAGTGCTATCGTAATCTGCAAAAAGCAAGAAACCTGGGGAATGATGATTTGACCTTGACCATTAATACTGATGGTAGCCCAGTCTTTAAGTCCTCGAAGACGTCTGTGTGGCCCCTACAATTCATTGTGAATGAGCTTCCACCACAGCTGCGGCTGAAACATCCAGTCCTTGCAGGACTGTGGTTTGGGAAGACACATCCAAACATGCAGCTCTTTCTAGACAAGTTTGTCTGTGAAGTAAACAGCGTAAAGCCAGTCCAGTGGGTTTATAACAATGAGGTTCACACATCACGCCCTTTTGTGTTGTGCTGCTCTGTGGACGCGCCTGCGAGAGCAGCTGTTCAAAACATGGTGCCCTTCAATGGATATTTTGGATGCCCATGGTGCCTTATTAGGGGCGAACATGTTGAAGGTGAGCAATGTATCATTTTCTTTGACATCTGTTGAAATAACTGAGCAAAAAAGCTTTTAGAAGATGGAGCCCCCACAGACAATGAAGCCAAGGAAGGTATGGGGGATGTTAATTGTAGTGTTTTAACTCTCTTGTAATTACCATATAAAGGTGAAGAAAGTGAGGTAAAAGGTAAAAACAGTGCAAATAGACTAGTCAAACTAAGAATCACACAGGGCAAGCACCGACTAACAACTGACTGTTTTATTCCTTCAATGTAATATAAAGGAAGAAAAGTGTGGGGTAATAAGTCATGTGCATTTTCAAGCCATTCGTCATGATACAATGTGTGGAAACTGTTAATCGACACGATTACAACTTTGGGAGTGCACCTAGGCACATGAGAGAGAGTTAATCTCGTCTTTGCTTAGTGTTATGGATGGTTCACTAACACATGTGTTGCCCCTTAGTTTAATAGCGAAAGCCTCGGCTGTCAGATGACTGTGCACGGTTGGGTATATTCCTATGGGCACCGTGCATACGTTAGGAGCCGCCACAGTCGCGCGCTTCCTCCAGCGCCACAGCGGCCACGGCAGCAGATCTGGCGGGATAAGGGAGCAGACAACGCAGGCCGTGGCAAGCCACTGCGCCGTGCTTTGGTGCTTCGCTTGAGGCGTTTCCTTTCCCGTTTGCTTCCGAAAGACGTCAAATTGTTAGCAGCTGTCCGAGAACGTAGCGTTAGCGCGGGTGCTTCTTTTCGCCAGACCTCGTGTATCCTCAGGCGAACGCGGCAACATTAAATGCATGAGCTGGCGGAAGACAACGGAGGTGACGAGCCCGTTGAGCGAAACTGCGCACGTATAATGCGGGCCGCCTCGCTCACTAAACAATCACAGCTTATCACCCTCGGGCTAACGCGGCAGCGAACTCAGCAGCAGCTTGAAACTGGCGATACCAGCAATTGCACTGTCACGGCCACTGAATGAAAAAACGCTTTCCATCGAACGGCCATGGCGCTGCATTCACTGCGCCGACTTAACCAGTGCAGCCGCGTTCGTCGTCGTGGCTCGTGTTTTGCTGCCATGGCACTGCAAAGCGTGCCAATTATTATCACGTTTGGATTCAGAGAGCTACGTGATATAGTTTCCTCCGAGGAGCTAATCTGAAGAAGGGCAGGGACCTTCTCGAAGCGGGGCACGTTCACGGCGTCGTGGAAGAGGTGTTGCTCGGTAGATTAACCATCACGGGCAAATGCACCCCCCAGGAAAAAAAAAAAACATCTATTTACAAAACTCACTTTTGTCGTCGAACGAGTGCTATCCACCGTTCATGCCGATTCCGTTCATATTCTCTAAATGGAAACCGGTAAAAACGCGTGCCCAGAGAATTCCTGTAGGGGTTATTGCACCCAACAACGCAGCAATTATTCCTGGAGTTCGGCATTCCTACGAGCAGCGGAACCGGCACAAAACGAACTGCCCGCGAAAATACCTCGCGCCGTCACAGCGGGAGCGTAGAGCGAGCAGGGGTGCAATCGCGGAGCGATGTTGTATGCTATATTATTCTTATCGTCCACCACCTGCGGCTGACTGATCGCGTTGATAACACGGACGTACCGTCGCTCTGGTCACTAGCCAAGCACGAGAAGCACGAAAAGTGTAGTCATCGTAAAAGGCATAGTTCCTTGACTTCATCCCATTGCGAGCACGTCAGAGCATCCCGCCAAATCTGCGCTTCTTGCCGCTAGGGACGCCGAGCGGAGTTACGTCTGCACGGAGCCTATGGCACTGTAGTCTCGGATCTCTGGCGTGCACCCGCTCGTGCTGCAATGGAGAGCCATGTTGCTGCCTTGTTCAAGTTGCTTATTAAGACAATGGCCTGTTTGTCCAATGTACGTCTTTGTGCAGGAGAGTGGGGCTTCATAGACTACATTGGCCGTGCATCCTACAAACAGTCTCTTGTGTTTCGTTGTACATGGAGGCTTCTTGAGCCCTTTCTGGCTGACGCATCTACAAAGTCTACATAGCTTATTGGGGGCACTAAAAAGCACTTCCACGTCCGATTTCTGGGCAATTTTCTTGATAATGTGCGAGATACCATGAATGTGTGGTATCACATTCTTCCTGGAACGGCTTTCAGGCGGTCTTTGTTTCTGTTCACTCCGTGAACCTGTGAGAGCAGCTTGTGTGCCAGGCCAAGCAGTAAATCCTCAGGGACGCAGTCTAGTCACTTGCTCACTGAAGCTCCACTGCACCTTGTGGTGGCATGACCAATTGAGGACATTTTTCAGGGTGGCGGTGGCAACAGCCCGCTTGACGAGGTTTGAGTGACCCTGTTCTGAAAAGGGACTCCTCCCTTTCATGCAGGCCACTCGAAACTTTTCAAGCGGGCTGTTGCCACCGCCACCCTGAAAAACGTCCTCAATTGGTCATGCCACCACAAGGTGCAGTCGAACTAAACTAAAAAAGAACAAGCTCTTGATCAATTCCCCTTCCTTTGTTCATTCACAGCTGAGGTCTCATTCTGGCAAGCTGGATGACTTCAGGTAGTGTGTGAGGAATTATTGGTCAGCTGCCAGCTCGTTTAAAGATCACTTATTACGTAACGCCAGCTGACAAGAGTATTGCACACTTGCTGTCATGACTGCAAGCAACACTGTCTAACACTCCCATGATTACATGCCAGGAAATATCCAATAAAGTAGACGGGAGGACAACTGTTGTGGTAGCATGGTTAGTACAGCACCAGATGCGTTATCTGAAGGTTGTACGTTTGGTACATACTAGTTGCAAGTTGTCGTTTCACACACTTCAGTTTCTTTACGTGTACATCATAATTATGTTACAGTTAACAACAAATAATGCCCCTATGCTTTCCTTGGCTTCACTGTCTGTTGGTTTCATGAGGTTGCACATAACAAAGACGACGAGCCCTTGATCAATTCCCTTTCCTTTGTTTTTGGGAGCATGTGTGTTGCATTGTTCCTTTCTATAATTTGCATGTTCAATATTTTATAGGAAGCATGAGATATGTGACCAACGAGCCTGTTGAGATGAGGACAACAGAGATGCTCAAGAGAGATATGAAGCTGGCGCTTGATTACAAGGACGTCATCAACGGCGTGAAAGGACCATCAGCATTGTTCAATTTGAAAGGTAATAAAAGGTTCACTGTGGGAATTTGCCTCTACATTTAGCTACATAACTGTCACATAGTATATCTCTGTTTGCACCCAAAATATGACCATGATGGCTCCTTTATGCAAGCACTGAAAGAGCCATACCAATTACAGTGACGAAATCATATTCTTATACCTGTTGCAGCCTAAAATGCCACTGTTCCACTACATGGATAATTACCAATTTGTTCACATTTGAGAATGTTGGCTTTGGCTCCTACATCATGTAGCAGGGAGTGTGGCAAATTTAGGATAATTAGAGCAGATAGATATACAGGGCAGACGCTATTTGAAACCACATTTTTGAAAATAAAAACATACAAGAAAAAACTCCAGCTGTTAACATAATGTTTACGTGGATTTGAAGTATTTTGTTACTTATTATACCAAATGTTAGCCTGCTTGCACATGTCCTGTTTTATCCCTAAACTTCCATATTTTTCTATCGATAGCGGACGGCTGAAAACTTGCCGGAAAGTCCACATGAAATATGCTAATATAATATATGAAAATTTATGGGTAGTCTTAAAATATTCGTACCCTAGTAATCGGTTGTTTGAATATCATGTCTTATCAAAGTTTAAGGGTAGTTACAACATTCCTTGCATAATAAGGAGACATGGAAAACATTTTATTCAAATGCAAGCATCATAAGTACCAGGAACAAGATGGCCCAACCCAGAGTGTTGCCAAAAAAAATGCATTTGGTGAAAAGTGCATGTTAAAGATTAAATTCAAAATTTTTTGTTTTGGCGAAGACATGCCGTTCTTACCGGTCCTTGTTCCAGAAGAACTCTGGAACCATGGTTGTTTTGAGAACATTGATTTGGTGAAATCATTTAGAACACAATGACCAGCAACAGCGCTGTGTTGATGGGGGACTTCAGACAATGTGCGCTTTTGAATTAACGTGACCTGGAATTTTCTATAAGCGATTTTAACGAACATCCAGTTTCAATTCAACTCTGATATTTCATGTCATGAAAGTTGAGAAAGTCAACTTCATTTCTCAAGTTCAGGGTTTTTAAAATCCCTTTAGGTTGACACACTCATCTGCATATTTAAAGTTCAGGATATTTAAAATCCTGAAGTGAATCTATCTGCCCAGCCGGGAGAAATTTTTGATAGACAATGTCAGAGGCATAGAAGGACACAACTGGCATAGTTTTGAACTTTTCTTGCTTTCTTGGGCCATGGTGATCTATGCATCTTCCACTGACTTAGAGATTGTTCAATTTTGAGATTTTTCGCTTGTATTTTCCTGCACATTATGTATTTTTGTTGTTCTCTGTTGTGAATTGTGTTAAGTCAAATAAATTATTTTTTTAGGCTTGGACCTCGTGAATGGTCAGAGTGTGGAGTATATGCACTGTGTACTTCAAGGTGTCTCCAAACAGCTGACGGAGATGATCCTGTCTTCTTCAAACTCCAACGAGCGCTTCTATGTTGGTAATGTAGCACATTGAAGCAATATTTTTTAGGCACTTGGAAGTTTTTTCAGTTTGTTCATTCATTGAGGAGCCATTTGGAATTTGGCTACATAGCTTGCAGTGTCACGTGACTGCCAAATTTTGAGAACTTTTGAATAGCAGCCATGAAAAATGTGCACTATGCCTAGTGCACAAAACAGAATGCCTGCTACCCGAAGGCAATTAGGCACTACTGCAGCTGTAGTCAGGAGGTGAGGTGAGAATTTTACATTGACTGCTTACACATTTCTAGGGGGACTGTATGAGAACACGCACACATCAAAACACATTAAAGGGGTGGTGCCACCAAATTTGTGTCTTGCGCGTTCTTTGCTGTAAGCGTTTCCTATAGCTCCAGGAAGCATGTTGCACGCACCAAGATTCATGTATTCTCGCTAAATAATTTAATATCACCTTTTGATGTGGACAACTTTCGGTTTCGGTTTCTGGGAGCCGAGGTTGGGCAGTGACGTAGAAGTGTAGGAGGCGTGGTCACGTGACCACAGAAGGCTGTGACGCACTTAGCCAGGAAGCAATCGAAACTCGGCGAGTGATGTAGCAACAGATGCTTTGCCGGTACTATAGTGAATTAGAATATATTCTAGTTCACTACAGCCGGTACGTACGTTGCGGAAGTGGCGGAGGTCCGGAGGTCACTCACGTTACTAAAGCAGATTTGGTGTGACGTCACTACAACTTTCGTTGCCCATCCTACAGATCTACGTCAGTGCTGGCGCGCTAGCGATGGGTTTCGATCGGGAGAATGGGCATTTAGGTACACTTTGGAAGTGAATTAAAATATTTTCTAAACGTTTGCTGCGTCCGACCCTTCGTGTGGAATGTCCTTACATACAGAGGAAACCCACAACAGGCTTGTTATAGCCTCGAAATTTAATGGCACCACCCCTTTAAGAAATTGGGAATCCAAATCAATAAGAATAAAAATGCACTATTTATGGTTATTTGAGGTAGGTTGAGTATTGGAAATATTCACAAGTGCTCAACACTTTCCTCTAGCAGCACTCATGCCTCTTGTACACATTTGCCTCCCTTGGTGCTCAGTTATTAGATTTCACTGTGTGGAAACAAATGACAGATGACTCTTACCAGCTATTAAGCACCCTTTGGTACCTATTGTGGAACATGCCATGTACCAATAGCAGAGATCTGTACTAGGCTAAACAGGTTTTCAAATTCTTGTGCTTGATATTGGAATAAAAGTGCTAAGATGGAACAAACAAAGGGAAAGACAAGGAACTTCACTGACTACAAACTGATTATGTACTGGAAAAGCAGTGTGTATATATGAGGGGAAGGTTAAGAAATTCAACAAACACATTATGAGGTCACAACTTAAAGGACCCCTGACACCAAATTTGGAAACTCGAGGTGCTTGTGTTGTTTGAGAGTCCTGCATGTGTGGGCAGGTCTGACCAATTACTAGTGACAAGCGTTGCCTATAAGATATTTTAATTTGGTTTTAAAGTAAGGGTGCATGCTCATCCAAGTATTCAGGTGCAGTTGACATTTTCTGTGGTTTGACGTAGACAGGGGGCCCCCTCATGAGGTTGCAGAGGTCAAGCAAGTATTGTTGGTGTCAGAACATTTGCAGGTGAGGACTATTGTTCGTCACCCTCGCTCTGTTGTCGCTCTGTTGCCAGGCTGCTCTCCAGGTAATTTTGGCTGCTTACGCCAGGAATGCTTTTCTTTTTTTCTGAGGGCGCAGGTCCCCCTATTTGAAAACAGCTCGTTTAGTGTCACCAAAGCTTGAGCGCACTTAGTCTCAGGCGCTGCCCCGCTGTGGGGTGCTAGTTTCTTATGGTATTTAGGCGGGCATTTCAAACTGACTTAAAATCGTTCTGAATTAACGGTGCTAGCATAAAGTATACGATGCGTTAGTGCATTTATGATTCAATTTTGGCATTGCCATACGCAAAGCTGCAAATCACTAGAAAAGTCGCAAACAAAACTTTCGCTGTCAGGGGTCCTTTCAGTGACTGACATGTATTCGATCTCCTTATTGAGTAGTTCTAGAGACGACCCACTTGTGAAATGCTCACCCCTTTCACTGATAACCAGTGCCTGTCATGGTTGTGCTTAAGGATGATAACATCACCAAAGGCTGGGCTGCAACCATACTTGACACAATGTGTGATGAAGTTGCTTCCTGCATCAGTTGCTAGTTTGCAATGAATTAACATCTTCTCTAAGCTGATTGTTAATGCGGTGCCCTCCTGGCCCATGCATACCGTGCCTTGTACTACAACTGTATGTTAATAAAAATATTTCTCCCTCTTAACCCTTTAATGCCTGAATTATGAAACCACCGAAGAAAAAAATTGTTTTGATTTTCCAGCTTGAAATATCAATCTTTAATTGATTCTGCAGTTAAATTATCTACAATGCAACTTTAACGCATATTTTTAGGTATGTTGCAAATTTGCGACATGCCACAGACGCGAAGATCTTGCAATAAAAAAGGTACTTCAGGACTACATAACGTGTCGTCTGCCACCTCTTGGGTGCATACACACCAAATAAAAAAAAATGATAGAATATAGAACTTACGTCACAGTGGCAAGAAAGAACGAAGTAGTGGGTGCTGTCATGTGCTTCGCACTCTCCGCCATCAGCTACACAACACTTGGTTCTAACATAGAATACCCTACACGAGAGTGCACTTCTTTTAAGAAGCCACAAAATGATGCATTACTGTTTTTCCACTGCAATCACACATATTTGAATGCAGAGCTGAAATCTTGCGTCATCACACATTTTTTCTTTTACGGACTTGTGGCAGAGTGGCAACAATTTAAGAGCTCTGCAGCAGCTTCTCACCATGCTTTGCTTCAAGATTAGACCTTGGACATGCCGCTGTTAGGTGCTCTGACTGGGGTGCAAGCACTCAGCTATATTCGAGACTTTTTATTGCAACAGACATTGTGGCTGTGTAGTTCAAGAACTGAATTCACGAGGCAAGTACACATGTAGCCATGTACTATAATGCAGATAAATTACAAGACATCAGGCTTACAATTGACCTTGATGTCAAGAAGGTATGTGCTGTCTACTTCAGTTTAAGCACTATGTTTAGTCACATCAGGCAAGTGCAGCTGCAAACTAGTAGATAGTGAACTAGTTACTTGTGACAACGTAGTGTTCAGTAGTTTTTATATATACGTAATTTACACTAATATATTCCTGTTTGCAGGTGCACCTTCAATTTTGGCTAAGGTAGAGTCACGACTGCTTGCCATAAAGCCCCCACACTGCGTGACCAGGCTGCCACGACCACTGAAAGATCGTGGCCACTGGAAGGCATCAGAGTGGAGGCAATGGATATTATTCTATGCACTCCCTTGCCTTCACGGTATCCTGCACCCCGAATATTGGAGGCACTTATCGAAGCTCTCGGAGGCAATACACATCCTTCTTCGTGAAGAATTAGACCCTTGTGATATCGACAAAGCAGGTAATTTTGATGTAACTTTAAAAGTCGTTCCCCCGCCACGGTGGTCTAGTGGTTATGGCGCTCGGCTGCTGACCCGAAGGTCGCGGGATCGAATCCCGGCCGCGGCGGCTACATTTTCGATGGAGGCGGAAATGTTTGAGGCCCGTGTACTTAGATTTAGGTGCACGTTAAAGAACCCCAGGTGGTCGAAATTTCCGGAGCCCTCCACTCCGGCGTCTCTCATAATCATATGGTGGTTTTGGGACGTTAAACCCCAGATATTATTATTAAAAGTCGTAAATGTTGCATTGACTTTGGAAGAGCTGGGGAATTATTTTGTGGCATGTTCAGTGACTGAATGGAATGAAACGTCACGTGAGAACGAGAGGTAGCAAACAGCCAGTAGGTGAAAGGCGAGTGTCCTGGAAGAATGTATTACATCTTGGTCGTCTCCTGAAGAAATTTAGAAATGTATTCAATGCATGCGTAAATATAGAATTATGATAACTGAATATCAATATTGGAGGGCATTGTTTTTCAAAACTCAAAGCTAAAGAACGTGATGACTAACAATTTGTGTTAATGGTTGATATGGTGCCATATGGTGTTGGAATATCACAAGACATTCGGTGGGAGCACTACTGCAATTTTCGCAAACCGTTGGTATGGGACTGGAGTGTGCCAGGCACAAAGCCGGCTAATTTGACTCTGCGGCCCAAGCACTTTTGTTTCAATCCGATCCAAGTCGTCTGGAAACCATTTTGTGTCTGTTCTATTGAAGGGAATGGTGTCTTCATTCATTCTCTGCTCGTTCTTTGCCAAAATTATTGAAAGCACTGCTGTTTCCGGTGTTATTCTTACGTCTGACCATCACAGGTTTGACCAATCCCGTGTGGCACAATGTTTGCTTCCTTGTGTTCTCTCATGACGTTTTGTTCTTTTCTATCACAGAAAGTGTGCGAAACGTCTCCCCTGATATCTGATAGTGCACCTTTGAACTTGGATAAACCGTAGTTATGCAAAGCCCCAAGTTGGCAAAATTGTAATTTTTTTACCCGGTAGTATCCTTCAAAGTTTACAGCACAGCTTGCATGTGTAAAGCATAATAATTAAGATGGATTGCAAAACATGTTCACTAAATTCAAGAGAGTTGCTTGTTGGGCTAGTTGGAACGTGGGTACACTCGAAAAAAGCCAGTAAAACATCGAAAAAGTGAAAACTGAGATGCAGAAGCAGAGAGAATGACACACAGTGGGCTACGAACAACTGACATTTAATATCCACAAAATGCCTCCTCCTAAGTCCGTACAGAGCATGCGCAAAAGCACCCTTATAGTGATTTGCACAGATAAGAGAGACAGGGAATATAAGACAGGTAGGGTGCTTTTGCGCTTGCTCTGTACAAATTTGGTGGAGGCACTTTTTTGAAATTAAATGTCAGTTGTTAGTAGCCAGCTCTGTGTCACTGTCTCGGCCTCTCAGTTATTCTCTTTTTGATGTTTTAGTGGCTTTCTTCGAAGGTTGACTAAGCCCAATGGAACTTTTGTCAGTGAAGAATAATGTTCGAGCTTTTCATCATATTTGCCTGGTTTTGAGGTGTTGCTTTCATTTTCAGAGGCACTCCTGGGCAATTTCGTATCCCGTTGCGAGGCACTGTACGGCACATCGTTCATGACATTCAACGTGCACGCCTTGCAGCATCTGGGGAATTGTGCACGCTCACTTGGACCACTTTGGGCACATTCTGCCTTCGTATTTGAAGGTGGAAATGGAGGCATAGTGCGCCTGGTGTCTGCTGCACATGGCCTACCGCAGCAGATCACTGAGCGTGTGATAATGACTCAAAAACTACATCAACTTCTAGACAGTTCCCTTCTATCGTCATCTGAAAAAGAAAAGTGCAAAGCGCTCATAGGATACACACCACTCAAAAATGCTCTAAACGTCTGCAGTGTGACTTTGCTGGGCAAGGGCAAAGAGCGAGGTCTCAGTGCTAACGAGCGAGAGAAACTTCTGCATTCGTGCGGCATCTCCTTAACGCAGGCAATGGAGTACGAACGTTTCGTCATGAAAAAGCAAGTGTTCCACAGCACTACCTACCAGAGAGCGTCAAAATCGGACACTACGTTTGTCAAAACTGACAGTGGTTCATATAAGCGCATCGAACACATACTGTTTTTTAAAGAAGTGGACCTATGTGCTCTTTTCTGCAGGCCACTCATCATTGCCGACACAGCTGCAGTGCCTCCTCATGTTAAAGAATGTTTCTTATCGCCAGACAGAGATTTAGAGTTGTTGCTTCCCAGGCAAGTGATTGATAGTTGTCTTTACATAAATTTAGCAAATGAAGAGAAGACGTTCATTTGCGACTTGCCAAACAAAATTGAAAGAGATTGAAAAACTGAATATGGGGGGGGGTGTAAGTACAACCTTTGTCTGTAAAGTTTCGAGAATGCTTTATTTTCTTCTTTAGAAATGATTCCCCAAAACTAATATTGGTCCATATGTGTAGCGCCATCTTTTCAGGATAACCTGAGCTGTTTATGTTAATTGCTGTGATAGCTGCTAGATGGCACTACATGTAGAAAAATACATTGTCACTAGTTGTCTGCGCGTTCTGCTGTGAGTTAATGTGGAGAGATGGACGTCCACCTCGAACAGCGTGTGAAGCCTGGAAAGAAGCCACACAGACACATGAGCTTCTTTGTGATGCTTGCAGCAACGAGACATTATCATGGGCGCGAGTTTTCGAGTGGCACAAGAGGTTCATTTCGGGGATAACGTCATTGGAAGATGACACAAGGCAGGGGTGCTCTGCAACCTCACGGAATGAAAACAATGTGGCTCGGATCAGGGAGATCGTACAGCAAGACTGCACCATTACAGTGCAGTCAGGTGCTACCATTACATCTGCTATTATTACATCTGTCATTACATCTGCTATCAGATGCTCTTGCATAAGATTGTAACTATGTACACACTTTCAAGAATAGTTGACATTCAGCATTCTTCTCTCTGTATATTTGTCTAGTGGCAGAGGCATGGCTCGGAGGCTTTCAATTAATTTGAGGCCTGGGCATATGCTGCCTTCATTTATTCTGTCACCTAAAAAATTTACCTTTTTCCAGACAAGCGTTTCTCGGGATTAAATGAGTCCTGCTTTTTGTGCCCTTCTATGCATGGTATGCAAACTTTTGTCATGCTGCACCTTGTCAGTGCCTCAAACAAAGATGTTCTTAACATAAATGTGGACTCCTGGAATGGTCTTCTATGCTCATCACCAGTGTCTTTTGAAAGACCTCATAAGCAGAAGATATACTGACGTGTAATCTCAAGGATCGATAGTGTCCTATAGGAGTGGTGAACCTGTCCAATGGGAGTGGTGATCATGATCCGTTGTGTATTTTTGTTGTGACATATCGTCATGAAAACTGAAGTTGGCATACAGCCTCGAAAAAGAAAATTGTGCGCCTGACCACCCACTTTCTGTGTCATTGCGGGTAGGCATTGAGTAGTGGTCACGTAATGTACTTTTGTTTACTTCTGTGAGTTTTTACCAGGGCCAAGGTAATTCACTATTTGATGGGTTCTTCTATCTTTGTGATGATGGACGCCTTCTCTATGCGTGCCAGTTCATTGTGTAGTGGTTTCTTAAGAGCGAGAGGTACTTTCTGAGCAGGTTGTTGAACTGGAATAACATTTGGTCACAGAACCATCTTGTATTTTCTTTGTGCACAGCCCATTCTATGAAAGCGATGCACAAATTATACTTTGGCACCTATGTTTCCACTTCGTCTGGCAGAGTGGATGTTGACAGGGACAGTGCCGAAGTTTATGCATGTATTCAAGCCAGTGAGTGCCTGACATGTTTTCAGTACGGTGAAGAAAAGGTTTTCTCTCACTGCACCGTTTATCTGCAGCGCTTGGGTGTTGATACTGCAGTGCTTAATCTCAGGCCAGAATTTTCATCTGGGAATTATGCTTCCACCTTAGCTGCAGGTGGGAGTAGCAATCTTGTTTAAATAGCTGCTTAATACCTTTGCACTGTAATGCTGAAAGTTCTGCCAATGATTAGAAAACAGATAACATACATTTTTGTGGGGATAGTGCCCACATGGTTTCTTTTTTTCTTGAACTGTAAACTTCCTGCTGGTATATTGCAGAGAATGCTCAATAACCTGTGCTTGTGCCTACTTTTTGTGATGTTGAAATAACTGTTCTTCTTTACATAATGCTAGCACATCTTTCTTTGTACGTTTTATATTACTGCAATTTTATAATTATATTTCCAGTTGTGCATTCAAGGTGTCTTTAGTGTGCTATATTGTATAATATTCACTGGGATGAACAGTGTCTCAATGCCTACTGCTGCCTACGGCTTTGCTCTGAAGCCAGCAATAACCTCAGATACATAAAAAAAATAAATGCAAGTGGCTGTGATGAGACCAAATAGTCCTGTTCAAGTTGTCTGTGAAATCAGACTGTGGGGACCAGAATTAATTAGACTTCACTGTAACGGGTAAATGTTACAAAGTGGAACACATCTGCTTCTTCTGAAATCATGTCTGGAACTGCAAGAGTTAAGGAAAAGAGGATGGAA
The DNA here is from genome assembly GCF_013339695.2 of Rhipicephalus sanguineus. Taxonomy (NCBI): domain Eukaryota; kingdom Metazoa; phylum Arthropoda; class Arachnida; order Ixodida; family Ixodidae; genus Rhipicephalus; species Rhipicephalus sanguineus. The sequence goes on from NW_023615935.1 coordinate 43,345, forward strand.
TAGAGTGAAATACATAATCGTTAAGGCTGTTCAGCTGCTCCATTATTTGAGCGTTCTGCTTCAGATAAAATATTTGACACTGGAAAAATGTCCTTTTTTGTTAACCTGTTTTGAATTCTCTAAGTTCTGTTCCAAAACCAAAATTCATTTGCTGCGAGAGTTTGCGCAGATGTTTCACCCCTGGTTGGGAAATTTTAAATAAATGTTTGATTTGCTGCATGAACCATTATACAGCTGTGTGTTAAATGTTGAATAAATACTGGTGAGAAAATTTCACTGCAACAAACTGGTTGTTGGCTTATTAATTGAGTTTGCCAAGTAAACAAAGTTTCTTGTCGGCTTACTTAAGAGCCTATTAACCACTGTGGAGTCAAAGCAAAGATGAGAACATTTTGAGAAATGTATCTCTGCTTTGTCATCATAGAACTGTGTATACTTAAGTATGATGAAAGCAGATGGAAAGGGCACTATGAGAACATTGAACTCAATCAGAGTAAGTGAACTGTTTGGGAAACATGAAGTGCATGAAGATTGGCTTAATAATGAAGCATTGACTTTTCATGGCTACTGCTACACTTGCCTGCTGGTTGGCAATTAGTACCGCACCTACCTATCTCAGTTTCTCGCACAAAAATGCGTAAACGTGATCACAGTTGCACATTTAGAACATTCCGATAAAGAGCGTTCATGCTACCACCGCATTATAGGGAAGTTTGACCAGTGAGATTTCTGTTGCACTTCAGGCAATCTATCTTACGAAAATTTGTTGTTAATTGGAAATATGTTTATGCTTATATTTATACTTAGTACCAAGTTCTAATAAACATAATTCAGTTGTTTCCCTTGAAGGAATCAATGATGCTTTTCGGAATTCATTTGGAATCTACGTTGTCACTGGTATGCAGCTAGCTCTGTTTTCCAAGATCATTTCACATTACATTTCATGAGCAGCATTATTCACGCCATTGCTTACTTTATGACGTTGCAGTGCTGCGGCTCATACATACATACTTGACATTGCATTCCTCCCCTCTCGTAATGCTACTAGAGCACATGAGGCTTGCAAAATATTCTGGCACAAACCACCTGCATTATTTGTGTAAGAAGCAACAAAAAACACCATACATATTTTGTGCAGCAGCCATTATGGTCAACTGAACGTATTGTTGCATTCCGTCATTTGCCTTGGTTGCTTAAGCTCATGCATGTTCACCATGCAATTTCAAAGCCGTTGTGAACCTCCAAATGTCAGGTGGGCCATGAAGTTCTTTGCTTTCGCACTCTACTTTAGTGCCTAATCTACTGTCCCTCCTAGACAATTTCGGAAAAAAGGATGGGCGCTTCTGCACCTCATAAGGGTTACATTTCCTTGATTACCTTTACGTGACTATTTAGGCCAGGTACAGTGGGCCCATAGTATTGAGATCACGTGTACTGCAGCCATGCCGAAGTCGGTAGATGTAGCAAAAAAATGCATGCTCTCCATTTAATAAACCAATAATCATTGCGTATTGGAACTGCAATGGAATTGTTGCCCTCTAATTGCTTGATAGAAATTGACATAAAGATGTCTTATGAGGTGATCATAGCAGAGGACACACAGGTCGAAATATGACATGTATGAGTGCTGCGGGGATTCAATTGCTCTGTGCCACAAAGCCCAAATATTCATGATACCACTTTGAGAAAAATACTACTTGTTCGTATTTATGCTTGCTTATAAAGTTAGCTCACTCAAAAGCTACTTTTGATAACTGTTACAAAGTGATTACTTGAGGTTGTTGCAGTTAATTGCAGTTGTAGAAGTAAGGAAAACATTTCTTTAAACTCCAAGTGAATATATGTGTCATTTGTTTAGTCTTAGTTGGTATACTCAAATCAATATATTCTTGTCGAGTTGCAAAACTTGGATTAACTATTAATAATTTAAGAATTAGCAGTAATGTTGAGCCTATGGTATTACTGGTTCATGCATGCAATAACACTATATAGTTGTCATTTAACACAACACAGTTTATTTGTTTCCTGTGAATCTATATAAAGACTTACGAAAAGTGCCCACAACACGTGCAAGCACTGCAGCAAGTATGATGCACGTCAGTTAATTGTTATCCAGCAAACACAATTTTTCATGACCAATTTGTTCGCTGCTTTGCAGTGCATGCCTGTACATATTACAGCCTATAAATATATGTGTATATATATATATATATATATATATATATTATATCCTACATCACCTGCAGTCCTTCACATCAAACCCATATATATTGCTTAAAATTTCTAGTATCACCACCATGGTGGGCACAGCTTCCCAACTCTGCTCACTGCTTCCCAGCATTATCACAATGGCAGGGGAGCCTCCCATGATTGTACACTATCTAGCCGCAACTCTCCACCATCACCCAGCATCCTGTCCGCTTCAAACACCTTCTGTACACCATGCCACCCAGTATGTGCTGGCATATGCACAATTGCCAGTATAACCACTATTCCACCCAGTACATGCTGGCATATATCCACCATGGTTTCCAGTATGCCACTATGCCACCCAGTACGTGCTGGCATATCCACCACGGTTTCCAGTATGTCCATTATGCCACCCAGTACATGCCGGTATATCCACCATAATTTCCAGTATAGCCACTATTATTTCCACTATGCCCACTATTCTTTCCAGTATCCACTATGGCAGTTTTTCCAATTGGGCAGTACTCGCTTGAATACTTTCGGAACGACGATGGTGTTGCCCTCGAGGTATTCCATAAGGCCCCTGAGTTCCGGGTAAGAAAGCTGTTCAGCGAAGCTGTCGGTACTTATGGTTCCCAGGAAGGAGTCATCATCCTGCTCGTCTTGCGCCGTCGGATCCACGGGGGCACGAAACAGGCAGTCGGCGTCAGAGTGTTTTTTTCCGAAGTTGTAAGCGACGGTAATGTCGAATTCTTGAAGTCTCAAGCTCCATCGTGCGAGACGGCCTGAAGGGTCCTTCACGTAAGCGTGCCAACACAAGGCGTGGTGGTCGCTTACAACTTTGAAGGGCCTGACGTAGAGATAGGGTCCAAACTTTGATGTAGCCCAAAGGATGGCAAGACACTCCTTTTCTGTTGTGGAATAGTTTGCTTCCACTTTAGATAGCGACCAGCTAGCATAATTGATAACCCTTTCTAGGCCAACAGTCTTCTGCACTAGGACGGCTTCGAGCCCTACGCAGCTTGGGGCAGTGTGGATTTCCGTATCGGCTTATTCGTCGAAGTGCGCAAGTATCGGCGGCGTTTGCAGGCGTCGTTTCAGTTCTTGAAATGCTTCAACATGTGCCGTTTCTCACTTGAATTCTACGTCGGTCTTCGTGCGTTGCGTCAGTGGCTCGGCGATCCGTGAAAAATCCGTGACGATACGGCCGCAATCATAGGCGTGCGCAGGGTTCCCCATTTGGGGGGGCAAAGGGTCGTCGCAGCCCCCCCCTTCAAAGTCAATGCATGGGGCAGATTTTGCGCCTCCCCCCTCTTAGGTGACTTGAAGGGTCAATGTACGGGACAGATTTTGCGCCCCCCCCCCCCCTCTTAGGCGATTAGGGGGGCCGACCGCCCCCCTGTGCACACGCTTATGGCCGTAATAGGTGTACAAGCCCAGAAGTAGGTGTACTGCCTTTTTGTCTGTGGGCGGCGGGAAGGCAGCTGTGGCAGTGGTTTTCCGCGGGTCTGGGCGAACTCCGGACCTGCTAATGACATGGTCGCAGAACAAGAATTTGTCATGCGCGAAGCGGCACTTGTCTGGCTTTAGGGTGAGTCCGGAGTTCTTGATTGATTGAAGTGCAGCTAAAGCACCGGAGGTGTTCGAAGTTTGAGGCAAACACAACGACGTCATCCAAGTACACAAGGCACGTCCGCTACTTCAATCCAGCCAGCGTGGTGTCCATAACGCGCTGGGACGTCGCAGGTGCCAAGCAAAGACCAAAGGGTCTTTGCTCGGTACTACCGTGAACTTGAAGAGGCCGTCTGTTGTTATAAAGGCAGTTTTCTCTCGGTCTCTTTCGTCGACTTCAATTTGCCAGTAGCCGGTCTTGAGGTCCATCGCCGAAAAGCACCTCGCGTTTTAGAGTCGATCCAGGGCATCGTCTATCCGTGGTACAGGGTAGACGTCCTTCTTCGTGATTTTGTTCAGGCGGCGATAATCGACGCAGAAGCGTAGGGTTCTGTCTTTCGTCTTCACTAACACCATGGGTGACGCCCACGGACTCTTCGAAGGCTGGATGATGTCGTCGTGTAGCATTTTGTCGACTTGTTTCTTTAAGGCCTCGTGTTCTCGCGTCGAAACTCTGTACGGGCTCTGGCGGAGTGGCCTGGCACTTTCCTATGTTAGGATGCGGTGTTTTGCGACTGAGGTCTGCCGAATTCTTGACGACGACGAAAAGCACTCCTCGTATGCAAGAACAGGGTTCTGAGCTGTTCTTGCTTGTGCTTCGGAAGGCTCGGATTGACGTCTAAAGCTGGTTGAGGAGCTCGGTTCATAGGAGTATATACGGTAGATTCGGTGAGGGCGAAATCACTGGTGGCTTGCACAATTTCTTCGATGTAGGCAACCGTCGTGCCTACATCGTGCTGCGTGCTTGAATTCTTTGCTTAAATTCGTGAGCACTACTGTTGGTTTCCCTCCACGCAGCTCGGCTATTCCTCATGCGACGCAAATTTCGTGGTTGCTCAACAAGTGCCGGTCTCCTTCAACGATGTCTTCAAGCTTTGCTGATTTTTGAGTGCCGACAGAATGATGACGCTGGTGCGAGGGGGGAGCGTGACATGGTCATCCAGCAGATTCAAGTCGTGTTTTCCATGTGACGTGTGTCGTGGTAACGCTTTTTCTGTAGACAGTGTTATCGACTCGTATCTCAGGTCGATGACTGCACCATGTGAGCCTAAGACGTCCATACCAAGGATGACATCTCTCGAGCAGAGCCGTTGCACTATGAAGCTTGCGGGATAAATTCAGTGTTAATGGAGACTCTCGCTGTGCAGGTTCCCACCGGCATCACTAGGTGTCGTCTAGAGGTCCGAATTTCGGGGCCTTCCCAAACAGTCCTGACTTTCATCAACGTCACGTCGAACGGCCCACTGAGGACGGAATAGTCGGCTCCAGTATCTAGAAGAGCGGTGACGTTGTGGCCGTCGATGAGAACGTCGATGTAGCTAGTTCGTCGCCTTGCGTTGCGGTTAGGTCGCGGCGTTGGATCATGGCTGCGCGGTTTGTCCCGCCCCTTCGACTTGAGTCTTCAGGTCTTCGGGCCGCGAAGTTGCGACGTCAGGGCTCCGTTCAGCTTGCGGCGTGCTCTTTACATTTCGTCGCGGCAGCAACCACACCTCCATCGGTGGCGGCCCTTAGCTTTCCGGAGACGGGCCATGTGACCTGCCCAGGGTTGGGCCAGTGTATTGTCGGCGTTAGCGAGAGACGTGGCGGCCTGGCGACGCCGATAGGGAAGGTCATCGGTGTGTCCACTGCGCTCCTGCGAAGTAGCCGGCGATGTCGCATGGTGGTTCACCCCGCTGTGGAGGCGGCGCGTCAATGGCGAACGAGGCAGTCCCATCTGTCGGTACCGGCAGCGGCGGTAGGTGTGGCCAGCTTCTCCGCAATGATAGCAGAGTGGGCGGTGGTCGGGGCGCGCCAAATGTCGGTCTTCTTTGGGGTGTAGCGCTGGCCTATAGTAAGGCGGTATGGCGTCGATGGTGGCGGCGGCTTATGGTGACGGTGCTGCGGCTGTCTGTGCGGCGTCTTGACCTGGGCGTGAAGAAGGGGCGTTGGGCTGCAGCTGCGTAGCTCAAGGCTTGCGGCTGAGGCAGTGCTTGCTGAGTAGCATACAGTGAATGTTGAATTTCTTCCCCCACAATGTCAGTGGTTGCAATCACTTCAGGCTGCGGAAAAGGTGCAAACTATCGCATCTGTTCTCGCACGATTGATAGGATGAATTCGCGCAAATCGTCAGAGCCGAGGGTTGCTACCTTGGATTGAGCGGCGATTGTACTACCCAGTGCGCATTTCAAGTTTTTTCCATCGTCGTTGCCTCCGACAGCAATTCCTGGTCGATCCTGGGTGGGTTCCGAGTCAGCCCAGCAAAGAGCTCCTGCTTGACTCCTCGCATGAGAGGGCGAACTTTTTTCTCTTCCCGCATGGTAGAAAAGCGCCACATTTTCCTTCGGCATCTTAACGCGGCTCTTGAGCAGAGCCTCAGCCCTCTCTTTGCGGACGACGCTCGTGAATGTGGCGAAGAACCTGGCGCGAAAAACGTCGCACGTTGTCAGCCTTTGCTTGTGGTTCTCGAACCAGGTCCGAGCGGCGTCTTCCAAAGCGAAATAGACATGCCGTAGCTTGTCTTCGCTGGCCGAGGCATTGAAAACGGCGTCTCGGTCGTAGGCTTCGCACAACCTTTCCGGGACTTCGAATGACGATCCACGGTAGGTTGGCGGCTCCTTGGGCTGACAGAGAAGGATCGGTGCAGGCGGCACAGTGGCTGTCATCGTCGCTGTGGTCGAGGCCAGGGTCTTCATTTGCCGGGTCTTTTCAGGTAGAAGGTCGTTCTCTGGTGGTAGACTATGTTGCCTGCGGCTTGCTCGCTGCTCGGCCATGGCGTCGATGTCTTCTTTGCTACTTGGGCTGGGTTCGCGGCTTGACAGGGGCGTCCGGAACATGGACGAACAACACCTCCACCAGATGTCACAGGGTCGTGATGTCGACGAAGGCTACAGTCGGCGTGTCCGAGATTAAACTCTTTATTTAGCCGAACTTGTGGCCGGAAACTGGAAGTCCAACAGCAGCAATACACACTGTACACTGATAGCAGCGAACAGAGCGTCGGCCATCGATAAAACTGCTCATGGCTGGGACGCGGCGTCTTTTATACATCACGCATCGAACCTTCCAGTCTTATTACTGGTGGTCGCGCAAGCTCTGGAATAATCTAGACTATTCGCGTCCTGCACGCAATCTTCACAAAGTGATCTACTACAATCGAGAAGCTTCTCGAACACTGCGGCGCGGTCAGTGTCGAGCGTTGCTAACCGCCCTTGCGGGTCAAACCCGAATACATCAAAATAAAACAAGAAGCGGGCCTGTCAGTACGTACTCCTACGATGCAGACGTCATGCCAGGTTAACGTCTGCGGTTGCAGTGCTGGCTCCGCTTTCATAGCAGTCTAATAAACATTACATGTGTATTCCTACGATTCATGAACCTATATTCAAGCATAGCTCGACCCCAGATGAATACGCTAACGAAAGTTTCTTATGATATTCACATCATCGCGCTATAAAGTGCACTTCGTGTCCTCTTCCGTGAGTGCTGACGTTATGTCAGTCCACAAGTTACCTTTTAAACTCCAGCGTTGTGAACGTGCCTGGTAAGTGCAGGATGTGCACACTACTACTACACTCACAAAACTACGTCGATCCGCATTCTAACGCTTGAATCAAAGCAAAAGAAAATGCAGCATAGAACTACTTGCTGACTGCTCTGCATGAAACTGATTCCCACAATGTGTGGGATCTGCCCAATTCTGTCATTATTGAGGTTTGTTAATGAGTCCCATACCCATATATGTTTCTAACTCGACAAGTATTCCCCTATTCAATAAAATGTCAATGAGGTGTATGTGGACATGTTCAAATGACATCTAACTGCGTTTTCAGCAACGTACTAATTACATGCCCATTTTTTTCCGGCTGACAAAGGAAGCATGCGAAATATGAAAAATAACAGGTGACTACGCTCCCACCCGCAAAAGGTGGTAGCCTAGTCTCGACTTGCTACCTTACAGTGATCCAGCTTCAGAGCGTTGCTTCATGAAACATGCTGCAGTCTAGTCACGTGTCATTTTTCATATTTAACGGGCTTTCTTTACAAGCCAAAAAAAGCCAGCACGCAATTAGTAGGTTGTTGAGAATTGCGCAGATAATGTCATTTGAACATCCCTACATATGCCTCATTGGCCTTTCAATGATTAGGTTTAGAATTTTCGAGATATAAACATAAGTAGGACTAATTAAGTTACACTGGCTAACGAAAAAAAAAGTAGTAGTGGCTACTATAGTACACTGGGAGCAATATGCACTATGCTTCGCATGACGACTTTCCTATTTCTTTAAATGGTGCTGCGTGCACCACCACGGTGGTCTAGTGGTTATGGCGCTCGACTGCTGACCCGAACGTCGCGCGATCGAATCCCGGCCGCGGCGGCTGCATTTTTGATGGAGGCGAAAATGTTCGAGGCCCGTGTACTTAGATTTAGGTGCACGGTAAAGAACCCCAGGTGGTCTCAATTTCCGGAGCCCTCCCCTACGGCATCTCTCATAAGCATATCGTGGTTTTGGAACGTCAAACCCCTGATGTTATTATTATGGAATGGTGCTGCGTGATATTTGGACAGCCTGTGTGTGTATTAAATATATATATATATATATATATATATATATATATATATACATATTTGTATGTGTGTGTAGACGGAAAGAAGTTGAAAGCGAAAAAATAATTGCAAACACACACAGACCTGAATGAAGATGCACGCGTTGGCCGCCACAGCAGCAATCCTTCACGATCAATGATAGCGCGAAGCTGGAATTTTGCTCAGTGGCGGACAGGTCGAACCACTGCCTTTCTCGTGGGATTATCATCTTATTTTGAAATATAACGAAAAATCCACTCCACGTAAGTAGGTAGCGGCCACATGTTACCACAAATTGTTTTAAAACATGCTGAAGTGGTTTGCCAATATATAAGTACGCAATGAATAAAGAAATAAAAAGTAAACATAAAAAAATCACAGCATATCCACGGGTCAATGATGAAGAGCTTGGGCGAAGCTCCTGAAGCAATCATGGTTACACCGTGAAATCTTCAGTAGTTTCGCCCAGCAGTAATCGAAGCGATAGCCCAGTACATCATCAAAGACGTCAGAAACACTGTATATATTTATACAAGATAGTTTATTAGATGCGAGGTATCTTATGGCGGAGTTCAATCCGGTGGTGGTGGTGGTGTGCGGCGTGACCACCCTTACTGCGCATGCGCATACCCTCTCCACACACCTCCTCTCCACCCCCTCACCATTCCTCCTGTCCTCTTCCCCCTCCCCTTTATTCCTCCCCCATCCCCTCTCCCTTTTACCCCTCTCCACTTTACCTCTCCCTTCCGCCTCTCCCATACCCCTCTCCACTTCACCTCTCCCCTCCCCCTTTCCACTCTTCCTCTGAAACGCGGGCTAGACATGCCGAAATTCTCTCCTGTGCAACGCCGCGATGAGCACCAGCGCATGCGCGTCCCTTCCCCCTCTCTCTCCTCTCCTACGCTGCCCTCCTCTCGCACGCCTGTCGACCGCGTTCCCCGCTCGCCCTGTGAGAATAAACGGCCAGGCTAGAGGGAACACAAGACGCGCGTAGCGTTCCTCTTCGCGTTCCACGACGCGAGGTCGGTAGCATGACCACCGAACGCCAACGGAACGCGATCGTGCAAGTGCTCCGGCTTCGCATCGCCTCATTGTCCCCTTTAGCGGGAAATGTTAATCGTAAGTGGTAGCTAGACGTGGCTTCCGTTCCCCCTTCATTATAACGGCTTTATGGTCAGTGAAGTGATGGATCGGTGATGGGTCGTAGTGGGATGTTTGCAAAGACGTGGGCAGTTTGCAAAGGTGGCTTCCGTTCCCCCTTCATTATAACGGCTTTATGGTCGGTGAAGTAATTGATCGGTGATGGATCGCAGTGGGAGGTTTGCAAAGACGAAGTATTGGGCAGTTTGCAAAGCATCGGTGATGGGTCGTAGTGGGATGTTTCCAAAGGCGAAGTAGTGGGCAGTTTGCAAAAGTGGCTACGCCGAGCAACGGAGACGTGACAAGGTTAGACTAAGAGGAGCTTCGCCCCTAAAACGAAGACCGCCTTGTTCAAAAATACAGGCCATGAAGGACGCGGCATCATACCGCAACTTCTTGCAATACAGCAGCCAGGTGCGGTTGGACACCTGCTAGTACAAAAACAGACATAGTCCACGACTACTGATTGCACCACACCGAACTCCTTCTCAGTGGTAGAAAGGCCGAACCACTCCCACTCCCCGAGCGATTATTATATTAGTGTGAAACATAATGACAAAGCCACTCTATGCAAGTAGGTAGCGACCAAGTGTTCAACATGTGTTCCAACATGTGCTGCAGTGGTTTTTCAATATTCAAGAACGTAATGAGTAAATAAATAAATAAATAAATACATAAATGAGCATTAAATCAGGCCAAGCTTACACTAAGCCGCGTAAGGCTTGAAACAGCAAAACCGGACAATTCTAAGACCTAGTCTGGTTGCTTCTAGGTTGTTTCTAGGCTTTAGCTAGGTAATGCTAGGTTGTTTCTAAGTTGATTCTCAGAGAGGTTTGACTTAAACCACAGACAGTCACAGACACGACACAAATGTCCAAACACCAGAGAAAAAAACCTCGCCCTGAAACCAAGCGTTGGCACCGCTCACAGATCTACGTGCACGTCATCGTCGGCGTAGGCCTTCCATCGCTTCGGGGTTTTCTCGCAGCCGCCGTTGCCTATCCCGTTGCCTAGTTTCCTCTCCTTGTACCTACTCGGGGTGGTCGCCTCACCGCCGTTACTTCCCAGCCATTTGTTCGGCTAACTGTTCCCTTCTTCCTTTTCCTTAGGCCCACACCCCTCCACGCCGTCAAAGCTCCCTTCTCTTAAGCATCGCTTTGGGTTGCAGTTGCGGGTGATTTAAGAGGAAGTGTTTGGGACTTGAGCAGTTTGGTTCTAGCGCACCGGAAATTTGAGGTTCAAAGAAAAAATTCGGCAGGTCCCACGTACCGTGGGAATCGATGTGATGCGAAGCATGCGCGGGATGGTGACTGTGGGACAATTTTTCACATTGAGCGAAACGCTACGGAACGACGCTAGAGAAATGCGGAAGTGATATACACACACACATATGTTGAAGAGTCGGATATGTATTATATAGCCAGTTTTTTACAGTTGCGTAACGATGCCAACAGCAACATGGGTGTTACCAGCACCACACGCGGTAAGCCTTTATGTAGTGCTTATATTCTTCAATACTGGATAGAGCGAATACGAACAGGACAAAGAAGGAAAACAAGTGCACAGGACAGGCGTTACTCATAAATAAGCTTCATTCAAGAAAGTTCCGCTATGTATACACACAGCCGAGTGCCACGCGCAGGCGCACTGCACGTACGTTAAAGTGACAATTGCAGTTATTACAGTTGCGTTACAGTTGCTATGCCTATACTTGTCCGTTATGACGGAGAACGCACGCACGTTTCATGACCCCATGTGTATGTGTAGAAGGGGTTCTTGACAGTTCTTGAACAAGGTCATCATCACCGTGATCAGTGAGCCCCAGCAGCTGAACCGGACTTGTTAATCGGATCCGTTCGTGATAGCGGCTACGAGTGGTCTAAGTGCAGTGAAGTACGAGGTATAGCACAGCTGGTCGAAATCCTGGACGCCTCTTTCCATGAAATGATCTGTGACGCCTCCTGTCCTGGACGTGGCAGCGAGATCTTTTGATGCCCTGTCCACATTCAAGCCGCTTTTCACGCAGTATAAAGACCAGGCGTTGTTGAGTCTTGATAAATCAATGTCGAAGTCACCGATAGTGCTGAGAGGCGTGGATTTCTCGGCAGATTTATTGTAGGAAGCCTTGACCCCGGTTCTTGCGTAATCAACGTGGTCCACGCTGCGGACCAAGTGAACGTGTGCATGATAGTTGAGCGTCTTCGAGGGGTGTTGTGTCTTCAGCTTCCTCACTTTCCTTCCGTTCGCCGCCGTGGTGTAGCGGTTACGGTGCTCGGCTACTGACCCGAAAGTCGAGGGTTCGATCCCTGCCGCGGCGGTCGCATTTCGATGAAGGCAAAATGCTAGATGCCCGTGTACTGTGCGATCTTGGTGCACGTTAAAGAATACCAGATGGTCAAAATTCCGGAGCCCTTCGCTACGGCGTCTGTCATAATCATATCGTGGTTTTGGGACATAGAACCTACACTTATGCTCCAACAATTATTATTATTATCACTTTCTTTGCGTGTCAATGTGTGTGTTCACGGTTACTGTGTTGGCTGAGACATTGTATCACCTGTGGCACATACCCGCATATCATGAACTCTGGTATGCGGGTATGTGCCACACGTGACTGAGAGAAAGGGTTTTGTGACGTATGCGACATGTATTTTGCGTTATTTATGTCATGACCAGTGAATCGTGTTCGTCATACACTGATCCCCTGCTATGCCAATTTTGGTATATTACGAGTTATGGAGATGACCAGGAGATCGCCCAGACGTAGGCGGCTAGATATATAGATAGATAGATAGATAGATAGATAGATAGATAGATACGTAGATAGAAACGCCCAAAGTGCCTGAGCTTCGCAAATTTAATAAGCTGCTCTGTGCACAACCTGGTTGTAATGGTAGTCTTCACATTCGCCACCTTCATCGTGAATTGTGAAACGACGATCATCATTCCAGCGCACTGTGGGCGCTTTATCGGAGGTAGGAGCAGACGCTCCCCTCAGGTGCCGGCGCAAAAATCGCCAGGAGCACCCATCTCCCGCCTGTTTCCCTCTCCGTGCGCTCCGCGCGCCGCCCACTCACTTGCTCAGTCGTTCCCACCACCGAGCGCAACAGACCCGCTCCACACCCTGCAGCCTTCATCAAGCCAGCAGTGAGATCAGGCGCATGGTCATTTGCGTCCCATTTCTATGGAGCTTCCCTCATCGGTTGTATTCGTTCATGGAAGAACTGCTAGTTTTTAGTCGAAATTTTGTGTAGTGGGATTTAGCCAATATCTATGGCAGATATTCTTCCATAATGATGATTGTTTTCTCTTAGGCCGCACAGTGGCACACACATGTTTGATAACGATAGTTTTCTTCATAAAATGTAGTGGACTTGGGGTTAGTAGCGGGATTTACCCTATTAGTGTGACGCATACCCATAATAATGCCGATAATTTTTTGATTCGGGGTGAACAAGGAACAAATTGCCAAACAGCCTTGCTGTTAAAAAATAAAAATAAACGGGAAGAAATAAGGATATACCTTGTCTGTACAACCACAGAGGTTATGAAGGACGCGTTCAAAGCAAATGTGAGTTCAGCAGACTTCCTCTGTTGAACTCACTTCCAGCAGGCGCCAGCAGGGGAACGCGAGCTGTGGCTTCACTTGCCGCTGCGGAACGCCGTCTTATTTTCCTCTCTTGAGGTCGAGCGCTCTCCGGTTTTGTTCGCCGCCCAAAGGAGAGCGCTAAAACGGCATTAGGCGTCGTTAGGTCACGTGACGATACGCCAGAACATGTGACAGCGTTGATAACGTCACAGTTTTTTGCGATCTGCGACGTCACGACGACGTCTTATGGTTACGTCATCACGTGGTGAAGATTTTTTGCGCCACTCGTCTCCGCCGCACGACGCGGGACGCCGACGGTAAAATTTCCTGTTTAGTGAGGCATATAAGGCTTTCGCCTTAATAACTATTTTTATTTATTTTTTATATTTCTTGTAACAAGCAATTGATGATAACAGAAGCGTTTACATGACCTGAAGAAATCGCCACGCGTTAACTAGAACCATACAATGGTTAGCAATTTCTACTAAATGAACAATTTATAATCAAGGTAACAGTCATCGTAGTTTAGCAATATGCGGTATGTGATCATATATGCAGTTTTAAGATATAAACTGGATATGTGATCACTTGCCGCGTACTTTCGATGCTTGAGATGCGTCAGTGATAGTTCAAAATTTCAGGAACTTCGTCGTAGCGTGACGTTGAACGAAGAGGATGGAAGGTGACGAGACCATAGGGGGCCCGGGGTGTTCGAACGGCAGCGCGTTAAATTGGGACGAGCATCGCTGGCTTGTGTTCCGGGCGCTCCGGCTCTTCCTCGTGCTACGGCATCGTATCGTAGCGACCGCCTGTTCGAGGACACGTCCAGGGACCTGGACCTGGGACTACCAGCAATTAGCAGGACGCGTCATCGACTGTTGGTCCGAGCGCACTGTCCTACGGTACCGCTCCGGGGGTTTCGACCGAGCGAGTTTCTCTTCCCCGGAGACGCTGGCCATCTCAAGGACTTGCGACGCCCAGGTCACTGAACCCTGTGCTGCGCACCCTCATTTACAACGCCAGCCCGCATTCTGCCACCGTTAAAGTCTGTGGCATTGACTCGGACGCCGACTTCAACGCCTGTGCCTCCGCAACGCCTCGCTTCTGGGACAGAACGCCGTGAGTGGTGTAAGCGATGAACGCTTCGTACTTTTACCTGTTTATTTCTGTTAATTGATAACTGTGTTTAGCGCTAGTTGTATTTAGTATGTTCGTTTTTCATGTTTGTAGCGGTTTGGGGTAACAATGCGTGTTTTTCTTTTTGTGTGCAATTAAAATAGGTGTTTCTAACGCTCTCGCCTCGTCCGTTCTTTCTGGTCAGCTGTTGTCCGAAGATCTGTGACAGGCAGCTACTTCATTTGCGCATTCCGTCATTCTGTCATCCGTTCATGCATCCAATTCGCATGTACAATTCAATGTCGCCCATACAGTACAACCACTGCTTTCTCCATAAAAAGAACATTTATACAAAACATTACACCATCTCCCGCTGAAGGGGACCATGAGGCGGTGTGAAGCCGGAGCACTTGCACGATCGCGTTCCGTTGGCGTTCGCTGGGCATGCTACCGACCTCGCGTAGTGGAACGCTAAGAGTAATGCTAAGCGCATCGTGTCTTCCCTCTAGTCTGGCTGTTAATTCTCACAGGGCGAGTGGGGAACGCGGTCGACAGGCGCGCGAGAGGGGGGCAGCGTAGGATAGGAGAGAGAGGGGGAGGGGACGCGCATGCACTGGCGTTTATCGCGGCATTGCGCAGGAGAAAACTTCGGCATCTCGATCCCGCGTTTCAGAGAAGTGAAGAGGGGGAGGGGAGAGGGGAAGTGGAGAAGGGAGGGGAGAAGGTGAGCGGAGAGGGGAAATGAGAGAGCTGAAGTGGAGAAGTAAAGGGGAGAGGTGGAGGGGGAGTGGAGAGGCGGCGCGTGGAGAGGGTTTGCGCATGAGCAGTAAGGGTGGTCACGCCGCACACCACCACCACCGGTTTGAACTCCGCTATAAGATGCTTCGCATCTAAAAGCGGCATTTGCGGGAAGGGAAGCCAGTGCACACAGAGCATTTCAACGATGTTTTTCCTTTACCTGAAATACCCGGCCCTAAAAATAGAACATTTAGAGTGCTAAAACATGTGCATTTTAATAAACCTGAATCATGCACTTACCTATACATTTGCAAACCTATTTCCTTTGAAAACTGCCCAATCAACATTAAGAGGAATATATTCATTATTCTGGAGTGTTGTTTGCGAAATTTTTGGCAATGAGGTCACTTAAGAAGGGGCAGTAAGTTTATACAAAACGTACCACTGCAGCCCAAATAGCGATGCAATGCGTGCGATAGCAACAAATTAGAGTATTGCACGAAGTAAGGCTAGCAGCAGACTCCTCTACTATCTAACCTGGCGTAACTCAAGAAAACACCGGCGTAAGGAAACGCGGCCGTTGCAGCGAGAGAAGCGACCATCGTACTGTCACTTCATCAAAAACAGTGTACTGAGACCAGCACGTACAGATGCATAAGCGCCCTCGAGAGCACCCGAGTGCGTAAAGCGTGGAGCCAAGCAGCCCCTATACCCAGCCCCCCATAAAAGCGCGCACAATAAGAGAGGGCCAGCGTGTATCCTCCCTGCTAGACAAGCGTTCGTAGGTTGCGCTTACACGCATTCGCTCGCACACAAAGTACACGACGTTATCGATTTAAACTTTTAGATGCGAAGTATCTTAAGGCGGAGCTCAATCCGGTGGTGGTGGTGTGCGGCGTGACCACCCTTACTGCGCATGCGCATACCCTCTCCACACGCCTCCTCTCCACTCACCCTCTCTACTCCCATCTCCCCTTCCCCTCTCCACACGCCTCCTCTCCACTCACCCTCTCTACTCCCCTCTCCCCTTCCCCTCTCCACTTTCCCTCTACACATCACATCTCCACATTCCCTCTCCCCTTCCCCTCTCCACTTTCCCTCTCGCCTCCCCCTCTCCCCTCCCCCTTTCCACTCTTCCTCTGAAACGTGGGCTAGACATGCCCAATTCTCTCTTGCGCAACGCCGCGATGAGCTCGAGCGCATGCGCGTCCCCTCCGCTTCTCTCTCCTCTCCCACGCTGCCCCCTCTCGCCCGCCTGTCGACCGCGTTCACCGCTCGCCCTGTGAGAATTAACGGCCAGGTCAGAGCCGTATATTCCCTTTGGGAGAGTTCGGCGCTCTTTTGATCTCGCCGCCACTCTGGCAACTGCTGCACTACAGTCTGGCAACAGCGCGCTTCCGCGCCCCCGACGCCATTTCGTGCCGAGGTTTCTCGTGATGCTGTACCCGTGACGTCGCTGTCGGCATTCATGCTTCCTCTGTGACCGACCTGGTGTGCCTTTGCTGCTGTTCGTGCACGTGTCGGCTGCATGGAACATCGTGGACCTGCACGGACGTCGCAATGGGGGCTTGCAGCGCAGTAGGCTGCTCTAAAGGCTCTGTTATACTCCGACGTGCGTTCGCGTCAGCCCGCGGCGGCGGGAGATGGAGACGCTAGGTTCGTCACGTTGCGTTGACGCGAAAACAGAGCACTCTATACTCCCACTTGCGCGACGCACTACGTCGCCTTGACGCATGCGCAATTGAGCGCACTCGGCGTCCTTTCTTCACGTAGAGACACAGACGCAGTTCAGTCTGGATAACGCCGCCGGCGTGGAATGCAGCATGTCGCATCTCGCGCCGGCTGCAGCCGGGGCGCGTTGACGGACGCTGGGCGCGTCAGTCGCATCGCGCGTTGGCCTATAGAGTGCTGCACGTTTGTTAGCGTAGCGTCACTGTGCCGAGCGTGCGCGCGCGTCGACGTTACGCTGGAGTATATCCGCCCCTTAACTCGCTGAAGAAAGGGTTCGCCAGAGACGGAGCGTTGCGGGCGCACGCCAATGCGAGCTTACAGTGCCGCGGCACAAAATGGCGGACAGCGCCGCCGCTAAATTTGGACGGTTGTTGGCTCCGCCCCTCCGCCGAACTCTCCGAAGGAATATACGGCTCTGGGCCAGGCTAGATGGAAGATACGACGCGCGTAGCGTCCCTCTTCGCTTTCCGCGACGCGAGGTCGGTAGCATGCCCAACGAACGCCAACGGAACGCGATCCTGCAAGTGCTCCGGCTTCGCATCGCCTCATGGTCCCCTTTAGCGGGAGATGGTGTAATTTTTAAAGACACGAGTTATCATTTCAACACACGAGTTATTGATTTGGACGTTTTAGAAAACTTTTTCATCACAAGCTTCTACCTCCCCGACTCCTTCCTCTTTTTTTGAAGTCGCATTGTTGTTTTTCTTTGCGGATTTATTACCGGATGCCGACGTCGATGCATCTTGCTGCAGTGTACAAAAAGTGTAAACAGCGATGGCAGACGGAGGGGTATCGGTTGTCTGGGATTGGTGGCATTTCGTTATAACGTAATGCAAGCAACATTTATAAGCAGAGAGCTGAAGAGTCATCTTGCGCAATGGGTTGACTATATTACAGTGTTGTGAGACTGATGAATCAACTAAGTGCCAATAAATTTCTCGATCTTGTTGCAGAGCGCAAAGACAAAAAGGTGAGGGTAACAAACGGCCTGACTTCAGCAAACCCACCGCACAAGCCCATTATATGCCATTATATGAGAAACAGGTGCTCGCGCTGGACGCGCGTATAACCAAATCAAATTAACTTAATCGGAGAATAGCTGTTCGAGGATTGATCGCGCAATCATTTAACGTAACTATGTTTCAATTGGGAATTGAAAACGTTTCTAATTGCAATAGACGGCTTGGTTATACATCTTTCTTCTTTTGTAAAGTTTGCAAAGCCTTCTTCTCCAGCGCCTGTCCAGCGGTATTACCTGAAATATATGCGCATAAAGTGTAAATGACCATGAAGAAGGTGAACCTGAAAAAAAGAAGACCAAGATGAAGAATGAACCTTGCGCTGACTTCAAACCACGTTTCATACAGACGTACGCGCATAAAACTATTCTAAGCTGTGCAATCTTACTAGTTATGAAACCAAACATATCCAAGAAGCATATCGGACCTGTTCATGATAGCGCAGGCGCACATTTGGGACGCGTTATCGACCAGCAAATCCATGGAAAAAGTAACCATGAAAAAAACAGAAACGTAGGAGAAAAGGAGCCGTGGGTGTTCATTAACGGACTAAACGCGTATCACTTGCTCAAGAAAGTCACTTCGTTGTCCAAAAGGTCACTAATAGCTAACTAACACATGTTCTCCAGCTGCATTATGCTGAAAGCCTCCGTCATCTCTCTAACCAGATGATTAGCGCTTCGGAAAAGCGCAGTAGTAATTTGCACTATCGGCTTGCACCGGCATTTCCTACATTGTAAAGCGCGCTTGGAACAGGCGCGCTTGGAACAGGCGCGCTCTACAACATATTAAGGCGCTCTCGAAGTTGTGCGCTGAGACACTTTCCAGTCTGTTCAGTGTAAGAATTTCCGTGTAAGAATCTGACTGAAATACGGCATAGAACATCTTGTACACATTGCACAAACCGAATGCTGTGGCTTGGTTCTGCAGCCCTTCTGTGCCACCGATTTATTTTATCGGCACTTTTGCACAAGAAGACGCGGCTCCACTTGTTCTTGGCCAAAAATAGCACATTACACTTTCACTTTGATGCTTCTTTTTTTAACCAAATGTACATGCCCTGAATAGAGTGAATCACAGCGAAACATTTTCCACCAGTACATCGCCCTGTGAACCTAGATATCTTGTCAATTGGTTAAAATGTTTCACTGGTCGCTTCAAATGACGTGAGGCGCTTGAAGATGTACTTGCAGATAAACCGAAATTCCAGCGTGCCCGGATCCCCTTTCCAATGTTAACGCACTAAAGAAATTCAGATTTATGTGTTTTAAGTGGAAAAGAATGGATGCAGCTGTCGATCCCATTAGTGAACTGCCACCAACTCGTCTATGTTTCTCATTTAGTTCTGAGTCGCTCTTTGCTCTTTATTTAACGGAACTTCTTATGGACAGATCGTACAGTTGTTGAAGACAAGGACTAAATTGGCGTGTCTGCTGCGCAGGCTAATTGAGTCGGCCCATTCTTCACAATGCTTGGTGATTTCTGACATAATACAAACATGTTTATCTCGGAGAACAGTGAGCTAGATCACACTGAAGCGTGCAGGTTCCTTTCCAAGTAGAACAGAATCAAACAGCGACACCTCTTTAAGTAAACATACCCGGAGCCTCTGTAAATAGAACGACTAGACAGACGAATGTGGTCACACCACAGCGCGATATATTCACTGCCACATCAGTCGTGGCAAAAAGAAAAAAATAGAGTGTGCTTTTTTCAACCTCCATATTTTCCTTGAGATCTGGTGGACGTCGCTACAATATTTGCTCATCAATGCCGGTCTCCCTCTCCGTGTCTTTCACACATTACTGAGAGGATTCCGCAAACAGGCACCTCAAATATATATTCGGTCAACCGCAAAGTTTTTTAAAAATGTTCAGTATAAGGTGCCGAGTTAAAAT
>NW_023615936.1:0-40001 GCF_013339695.2 Rhipicephalus sanguineus
AGACTTATTGGATGACAGCGATGGAAAAGAAGCCGGCTCTGAGTAACTACCGAAAAGGAAAAAACGAAATAAGGAGGGAAAGGTTTTATGATAATTCAAGGGGAAGCGCTTTACTGTTTGAAGCAAGGTCGGGCTGCCTGAGAACGCGTAGTTATAAAGCGAGATTCAGTAACGAAGAAGAACTATGTACATGCTGCGGGGGAACTAAGGAAACGATGGAACATCTACTGATTGAATGTGGCGATATTCACCCAGGTATACGTGTGGGCACGAGTCTACATGAAGCCTTGGGTTTTAGGGACAACAATGGAAAGCTGAACACGCCCGCGATAGAAATAAGTAAGAGACGGTTAGAGTATTGGTGGCAGAAAAGTAGAGATAAAGTACAAAAATAAATAATTGGGGGAAAAAAGGTTATTCTGCCTTAAGAGGCAGAGAGATGGACTGTGAATTTATATTTTTTGTTATAATAACATAGATTTAATCAATGTAGATAAGGCATTAGGACAACATGAAACAAGGAAGTTTTTTTTCTTTTTTTATCCTTCGAGCCTGGTGGCAGACATGTCACCGCCCCGTTATAAAGGGGACGCTCATAGCATCCATCCACGGGAAGCTGGCGCTGAATGACCGCGCGTATCACGAAGCTCACGAATTCGCGTATGCATCCGAGTTTAATTGCATTTGTGCTTCTTGCAGGCTTTCACAGGTACAGGGGGATGGAAAGAAACGCGAACATAGCGGCGCGCTGTTTTCATCACGCTCTAACCGTGGTGGCAATAAAAAGATGCTAGATAGTCTTTTATTGTGTCATGGATGACGTCGTGTTCTGATGAATCATCGAGGCTATAACCACTTGAAAATAGATGCGAAACAGCAAAAAATGCAGATGCCGCATGTTCGCGTGCCTTTCCATCCCCGCTGTAGGCATTCCGCAAGCAGACTGTCAGGCCGTGCTGCCGGTTCGATACTTGTACTCGAGTTTGATAGTATTCGCGTTTTATTTTCTATTTCAGGCTATTGCAACCGCCCCAACGCCTTAGTATGTCATGCTGTTGTGTTCCACTCTGCAAATGGAACTGAAAGAAATCACGATTGTCTTTCTTTATTTCCCTTTATTGATAAAGAAAAAAAATTTCACAGGGTCCTTTGTGCATTCGTCTAAGACGACTGAAAGCGGAAAGCCATCTTCTTCTTTTTCTTCTAGTCAATGTATTGAACATTTCCTGCCTCCCTCCGAGATATTTCTGTGCCTAACGTGGTTTTCTTACAGCCTCAAGGATCGGAGGCAATGCAAGCTTTCTGCACATCAGTGGAGGCATGCACTTCCTCCGTGATCGGCCCATTTTGACCAAGCGAAGATGTAATATGACGACGTCAACGTTATGTGACGTCATGACGATGTCACAAAATTTTATGATCTGTGACGTCATATGATGACGTCATCACGTAATTATTTTTGCATCACTCGTGCTGACGCCGCCGACGGTCAATTTTCGCGTTTGATGAGGCATCTAAGGCTTTCGCCTTAATACACTGTTCGGCTGTCGTTCCATGAAATTCCAGCTGCCGCTGGTGTTCGGTAGAGGTGGCTTGCAGTAATTAGGCGGGATAATTGGTCTCCTAATACATCTTCAAACTACACTAGAATATGCAGCCGTCGTTTACGACGCGAAGATTTCACAGAATATAAGAAGTGGCGGCTTACGAAGGATGCAGTAGCGTCACTCTTTGCGGAGTACCCTTCACGTTTGCAGCCCAAGGTAACAACTGAATCAAGCATGGCAAGTATCCCTACACGTGACCGTGTTGCGTCCGAACAGTCAACGAATGCATGTAGTACCAGCAACGCTGCCTCGCGATCGCCGCCATGTGCATGCAGCGCTGACATTAGGTCCCGAAACTGAAGAATCGGAGCCCATGGACACTACATGCGCTACCGGCGAAACAACCGACAATCATTATGTACATTGTCACTGGAAGCAGCTTAGTGACATTTCATGCTATTTAGCGCATGAACTCATGGCTTGCGTATAGTGTGCTACACCAGTAGACGGTAGCACGGATGGGGGACTTTAAGCGCCCAAGCTTTCAGTATTAGCTCTTGGCAAATGCTGCTTTCGAAAATCGACTTTCAGACAGTCAATAACCGACTCTCAGTCAAGCGAACATAACGGTGACAATACAATTTTCCGCGCATCACTGGCATGCGCTCTCTGGAATCGGGCTAGCAGACGACGCGCGAGCGTCTCGATCAAATAGCCGCGAAAGACACATGCCTTCGAAATGGGCTGGCTGCCCTGAACGACAAGTGCTTCATGATTCCAGTTTACAAGTTTTCATTATACTTTAAACAACGCGAATACAGCCGAAAACTGAACCATACAGCAGCTTCAAATGCAGCCGCGGCATTCGTTTCCGCGAGCGACGACGCGACGGCTGGTCTACTACGGTGGCGGCGCCCGGCGGCTAAAAGCCGCACTAACGCCGACGGTCCGTTCCCATTGCGCTCCGCTCCTTCGCCCAGGCACAGAAAAATAGAGGAGGCGCTGGCTCGATGCACGAACGCCTTGCAATGAGAAACGCCGTGCGAGGTAATCGTTGTCTACAAACCGTGAAGTGATGCGCTCTCTGTGACACGCCGATTGCATGGATCGTGATCGTAACTGAAGTGACGCCGCTAAAACAATTATTGAGTGAAAAAAAAACAAAGCTTTTGTTTTTAATGGCGTTGCATCGTACTTCACGATATCATATTTGGAATTCTAGTTTTTGTCTAACGTGCGTTTTTTAGCATTTCGCGTGTATTGTGTGCATGTATTACGCAGTGATAATTTGTTTATATTAAACTCGTGAAGCTTATAGTCCATAGACCCCTTTTTTAAGCGCTTATCCCTTATTGTGAAGCCTCACCCCCTCACTATGCTTCGCGAACAAATGAGGAAGGGGGAGCCGGAGAGGTGGGGCTTGACAATGTACGAATGGAGTGTACTTGCTGATTGTGTCCACCGAGATTATCTATATAGACATCTATATGTTTTCCTTTTTTTTTTCGAGGATGCACGTACTTTTTGCAGGTCCGAGTGTATATTTGTGGCCTTTTGACTGCAGATATTTTACATTTCTACATTTATTATTATTTTTTTTTGCCGCCCTACCTACACGGAGGACGATGCTATAAAAGCGCATCGAAACCTTCTAAATTTTCCCTTCATAAAGATCGGTCTGCGATCCAAACGTTGACAATTAAACCGTCTTTTGAGAAGCGTGTATCTTTTCCTATTTGTCTTACGGCAATCGATGACAGCCTTTTCACAATCTACGTATAGATATATATACCTTCGCACAGAGACACACATATATAGAAGGTAGGGGCCCCTCTTCTAGCAAAAGTGGGCCCCCCTGCTGTAATGCCCACTGGGGCGACGCAGTTATGTAATAAATAAATAAATAAATAAATAAATAAATAAATAAATAAATAAATAAATAAATAAATAAATAAATAAATAAATAAATAAATAAATAAATAAATAAATAAATAAAGTATTAAATAAATAAATTAATAAATTATTAACTAACTAAACACTTGAACGTTCAAGGGCTTAAGGGGTAATGGCAGTGCCTGTGCAAGTTGTCGAAGCAAGAAACAGTCCAACGTAAAGCCTTTAGTCAATGCCAATTTAGCCGCGTACACCTCTTTGGCGTGAACGTAACGACAACGCATGCAATGGCCCCCACAGTTAAACGCCATGTGTGCAGCACGCTTTAATTTCGTTGAAACAAGACCTCAAATGAAGCCTTGGCGTTTTCCTCAAACACGATGACAAGCACGGCGACTAGAGACGCAAATGCGGTATTTACGGCAACACAAGAGTCGAAATTCACAAAGGCGATCTCAGACCACTTCGCCATGCTTCGCTTTGAGTCACAGTGACCGTAGTTACAGCAGACGGCGAAGAAAACTGGCGGCGAGAGTTTCGCAAAAAAAATTACAAACGACCTTATTAAATGTGATTAATGTCCCTGTTTTGGTTTGTGATACCGTAAAATAACGATTCTTTTATCTTAAGTTTTATGTTAAATCTGGCATTCTTTGTTTTAATGCCATAATAGGTACTGCTCAGAAACATCACTATTGAGATGTACATAACTTCTTTGCATAGACTTCGAGATGAACGCGTCGGGGGGGTGCGATTTAAACAACACATATATTGTTATGCTGACGCTGAACTCCGTGCCTTCACAATTTATTTTATCTAGCTTTGCTTTCTTTATTTCAATATCAGTGCAGTATTGCAAAATAATGTTTATATGAGTGAAAATCATTGCCATTGTTTAGGAACTACTTCGTTTGTTGCGCGGAGGCATGCAAAATATGAGCAATGCGGCCTCGTGGGCGGAGCTTATATTTATTCTTAGGCTGTCACCGACTATAGTACACTATAGGTCTAGAGACCTGGTATGGTGGCGCCACTGCTCCCGCCCTCTGTTGGGCGAGCGGTGCACTCTTAGGTTGGGAGAATACGTGCGCGCCCGTGCGTGCCTACATGTTTCAGCGCGGCAGTGGCGGTTGCGGCGGCAGCGTTTCTTTTAGAACAGCAATCTTTGTTCGCCTTTTTGTGCATAAGTACACCGTGCTGACTCACGCTGACTTGTGTTTCACGTATCCGTGGAAAGGCAGCCTGTCAAAAGATATCATAGCGCTAGCAGGCACGGACGAGAAAGACACAACGGGACGTCCCGGCGCGATGGTGGAAGCGCTGGCGGACACGGACGTCCCGTTGTGACTGCTAGCACTGCAACCATCTAGTCCAAAAAACCACTTTCTTAAAGCCGGCCTCTTCGCGACTCTGGACGGCATTCAACTAAGCCCCCCCCCCCTTTTTTTTTAACGAACATTTGTGGCCCTCCTGAGAACGAGTAAGAAAAACGACAGGATAAAGGATAGGATCTCTCGTTTATCTCCCTCGTCCTGAGTTACGCCACAAATATTTCTATGCACCAACTCGCTGAACGTACCTGTTCAGCGAATTGGTGTCACCAGAGAAAGTCAAGAGACGTCTTCATCCCGCTTACTGCTGAAAACCAATGAGCACACCCTTCCGGAGAGAGAGAAAAAAAAAAACGCAGTTGCGTGCAGCAGTAACGAGAAACAATTCGTGCTGCTACGTCCCTTTGAAACCGCACTAGGAGCCCATCGGACCACACACACCATTTCGGGCCGTGCGAAGCGCCCATGAATCTCTTGTTGGGTGTCGTCTGCTAGAAGAGCGCGTCGACGGCTCTCGCGTGAGCATGACTGCGAGAAGCAACCATCGTGTGTTGTTCTGCGGTTGTCGTAGGATTGAAGATATGGACAGGTGCTTCAATGAGTTGTTTGTCGCTTTGCTCGAAGTTGTACGCGAGTGGTATAAGTTGTGCGGCATGAAAGAAGAAATTCCTGAACGCAACAGAGACTTCCCACATCGTCAAGGAGCGCATAGTGCAAATGAAAATTGTGGACTACGACGTACGAGTGGCGGTGAGCTTATTATTTTTTTGTTTCTCTCCAGGGACGTTGCAAATGCGTGTCTGTTTCCGCACTGACTGCCAGTGCTCGCCGTTCGGGCAGACACGACGAGATCACGCGTCAGAGCGAAATACGCTGGCGTTCTCTAGACGGCATGCAGCCTGCTCCTTCTTTATTTCTCTCTGTCCTGTTATGTCTGTGTACACAAATCAAACAAATAATAACAGTTGAATGAAAGTGGGATCATTTATGGACGAAGTTCGACGAGTTGTTTACACGCCGCTCAACTCTGGTGGAAAGTTAACTTCTTTTACTTTCGTGTAATTTCTGTGGGAACCGGCAGAATTCTACAGGCGGTCGTTTGCCAACGGTGTTCCTGCAGCTGTTGTGACAGCCATGCACGCAGCAGTAAGAGAAAATGCCGGACTTTAGCGACGCGCTTACCGTCCTGGCGCGCCCCCGAGCAACCGGCTCTCATCCTAACTTTACCGCTGCGTACGGGAGGGGGCGCTGTCACCTCGGCTTTCTTAAAGTCACTGGAACGGGAAAAGTACCGCGACCGTCGTGCGCGCCGCCATATTTGGTCCAGCGCGGCCGAAGCTGCGGCGGTGCGGTGTTGATTTCACGTGGAGTAACGCATGTTTTACGCATCGCGTGCGCTTTAGCAGCCCCGAATGAAGCATACCGTTGTTCTCTCACTGATTAGGAAAGAAATAGCGGCAATTTTCACTTGCCTACATGCGCACGCACGCGTACTAACGCGATAAAGAAATGCGAACTGCGCGGCATTTACGCGCTCGGCTGTCTGCATTTAATAAATGCGAAGCATTTCTTAGCGAATTTCTGTGAGTTTGCTGAATGACATAATGCAGCGCTAAAAACACACACACCACAAAGTAAGGAACACAAACCGACGGGACTTACTGTTCCTTACTTTGTGGTGTGTGTGTTTTTAGCGCTGCATTACGTCATCCAGCAAGCACCAACTCGCCCAACAACACGTTCTTCTGTGACTTTGTACGTATCTATCCACCCCCGACTTTGTGCTGTCCTGGCCGCTTCGTTAATGGGAAGTACACCAAATTTGGTATGGCATAACATGACTGTATGACGAATTTAAATCAAGGTGATAACATGAAAATAATGACATGCATGCCATGTACGGCACGATTTACATGCCACGCTCATGGTGCGCTCGCGGCCGCTTCGATAGCTTGATACACAACAAAATTGGTATGGCGTGACAATAATGTATGACGAACATAAGTGACTGGTTATAACGTGCAAATCGTGACAGACATGCCATGTAAAACATGATTTACATGACATGGTTTCGGGGCGCTCGCGGTCGTTTAATGAAATGCATATATACCAAAATTTTTATGACGAGCTATTTCTGTATGACGAACGTTAGTGATAGGTGGTAACATGAAAATCATGACTTCCATGTCATGTACGGCATGACTTACTTGCCACGCTCATGCTGCGATGGCGTGTGGTTCGCTAGCTTGAAATGCACCCAAATTGGTACAGCGTGAGGTGACTGTATGACGAACACGAATGACAAGTGGTAACGTGAAAATCATGACGGTATTTATGTTGGTCATACAGTCATGTCACGCAATACCGATTTTGGTGCATATCAAACAAGCGAACCGGCCACGAAAGCATCATGAGCATGGCATGTAAATCATGCCTTACATGACATGCATACCATTATTTTCATGTTACTGCACGCTATTCATGTTGGTCATACAGTCACGTCACACAATACCGATTTTGGTGCATATCAAGCAAGCGAACCGGCCGCGAGAGCATCATGAGCATGGCATGTAAATCATGCCTTACATGACATGCGTGCCATTATTTTCATGTTACCACCTGTTATTTACGTTCGCATTACAGTCACGTCACGCAATACCGATTTTGGTGCATATCAAACAAGCGAACCGGCCGCGAGAGCATCATGAGCATGGCATGTAAATCATGCCTTACATGACATGCGTACCATTATTTTCATGTTACCGCAGGGTATTTATGTTCGTCATACAGTCACATCACGCAGTAACGATTTTGGTGCATATCAAGCAAGCGAACCGGCCGCGAGAGCATCAGTCATTATTTTCATGCTACCACCTGTTGTTTGTGTTCGTCATACAGTCACGTTAGGCAGTACCAATGTGTAGCAGTCAGTTTTCATAGCGCGCTGATCATTATATGTGAGCTCAAAGGAGTCAATTTTACGCCAAACATAATAAAATGTTATTGTGCATGAACCTCCTGCGACAACCACGCGAAACAAGCTGCACTATAGTGCAAGGGAGATGTAAACATTCCCCGAAACAACATTCGCGAATTCGCAATGAAGCTCTTACCTCACAATGCGGGTATCAGTCATGGGAACAAATTTTTCCCGCCTAATTCTGTGCAGCCACACACGTCGTTTGGCATCCTTTTTGCCGCCGGGAATGGCAAAGAGGGCCTTACCCGGGCATTCTTCGGTGCCTCGATAGGCTTTCGATGAAGTCTCAAAACGATACGGGATGTCGTAATGTTCCTGCATGCTTTCCTGAGCATATAAAAACAATCGCCCTCCAATGCGCCGTGCGTCTGCGGCCGGGAGACACTAGCGAGGCGAGCGAGCTGGACCATTTGTGTGGCGAAGCCGCCGAAAGGGCGCGGCGGCGAAGAGAAAAGGAACGCGGTACTTTTCCCGTTACAGTGACTTTAGGCTAGGGTTTCTCGATGCACAGGACAACAGTGACAATGAGGGGGGACGATGCGCGGTGGCTGTCACGAAAAGGCGGCTTTCCGAGTGGTGGAGAACTGTACACCGAACTTAGGACCTGTTATGTGCGCGTCTCCTGCCTTTGCCGAGCGAGAGTGTATCTTCAAATAATATTTCTGTCTTTTTTTCCTTTCTTAATTTTTTTTCCGTGAGGCCAGGACACTGAATGTGTCTCCCCGTTGCAAAGGGGCAGGCCACCACTACATCATCATCATCATCATCTTGTCACCTCGCTGTCACCTCGGGGCATGAAACCCACTTGAGACAAGTGGCACAGCGAGCCAACTGCATACTGCGTCGACAATGCCTGTGGGGCTGCAGCCGATACCACATGGTGCGCGACCTGTGGAAAGCCGTGCATGTGCCTGGACTTACCTACGCTAACTCGGCCATATGTCTGTCAGCCCCAACACGGGATTGGCTGGAACGTGGGCAACGAGAGGTGGGCCGCATAGCCTTGGGATGCCATGGCCGCGTCGCCGTGGAGGCTATCCAGGGGGATGTCGGATGGTCTTCGTTCGAGGCTCGAGAGGCCCACAGCAAAATCTCGTTCGAATGTCGGCTACGGACCATGAATGACAACAGGTGGGCACGCAGGCTCTTTCGTTACATCTACATCAAGGGCATCCGCACTCAATGGAGGTCTAGAGTGATGTTCTTGAGGCGGAAATACGGCCTCCTCGACTATGTCGAAACTGGACCTGAGCGAGAGACTGCTAAAGGCATTCGTGACCGCGTTCGCGAGGCAGAGGCAGAAATGTGGCGTTCAGCCATGCTCCCCAAGACTACCCTCAACCTCTACCGGGAAAGCAAGAAAGATATTGCAACGGAGCCAGCGCTATACGACAACAGCTGTGGTGGCGCCCTCCTCTTCGAGGCTCGGGCGGGCGCGCTGCGCACTCTCGACTATCGAAGCCGTTTTGATTGCGCCCCTGAGACGCGCGCGGCGGTGTGCATGTCCTGCTGTCGCGAGCGGGAGACTATGGAGCACTTGCTCCTACGCTGTTTGAAGTTGACTCCCCCTACGGCAGAGGGCACCACCCTGCCGCAAGCCCTCGGATTTTTCGATGCGGAGGGAAACCGCTGCGGCAAGTGTGCGCACCACGAAAGCTCGCCTCGAAGTGTGGTGGAGGGACACAAGGCGGACACTCACGGCGGACACTCACGGCGCTGGAAGTGTGTGACCTCTGAATTATGACGTGTCTGTGTGTTTTTTTAACTCATGTTTTCTTTTCCTTCGTGGTTTTTTTTTATATATGGCTAGGACACTTCATTGAGTCCACCCGTTGCAAAGGGTACTTGGCCACATTATCTATCTATCTATCTATCTTAGGGTGCCTTGATGCGCGTTTTGTTGCGCGTTTTCACACTAGGCTTTCTTAGAGTTACTGTATATGCTACCTTTAGGTAGCAGAGTCGCGCATCTGTCTTCCAACGCCGCTAGCAACCATGCATTGCGGAGAAGCTGCCGCTTGGGCCACTTTTTTTATTTCTCGACGCCGCCGCCGCCGCAGCGAACTGAATTAACACTAGCCATCGACAGCCAATGTTTATCGCCGTCTTTCGACACGCCAGACAGGTTAATCGGCGACACGGTAGGCATGTCGCCTGCAAAAACGAAGTGCGACTTCACCGCATAGCTGTGGTTGCTAGCCGGACCTATGCGCTACTCTGCTACCTAAAGGTAGCATATACAGTGACTCTAGGCTTTCTTTAGGCTTGAAACAGCACTGCACGAGTGACCTAGGGGGAGTGTCCAAAGCGCCACGCGAATACATGGGAGGAGCGAGGGCATTTTGCGTGTCCAAAGCGCCGGCTCCCGCGTGGGTCTTTTGCGGTGAACTTCCGCGCCGCGCCGCTGTTGCGCCGGACCCGTGGCCTTTCCGCGCTCGGGAAGCGCGCGGAAAGCGAAGGCGCGCGAAGGCGTCTGCTACGAGCTGTAGTTTTTTAGATGCGAAGTATCTTATGGCGGTGTTCAATCCGGTGGTGGTGTGCGGCGTGACCACCCTTACTGCGCATGCGCATACCCTCTCCACATTCCATCTCCCCTCTCCCTCTCCACTTTCCCCTCTCCCCTCCCCCTCTCTCCACTTTACATCTCCCCTTTCCCTCTCTCCCCTTTCCCTCCCCATCTCCCCTCCCCGTCTCCACTTTCCCTCTCCCTCCCCTTTCCACTCTTCCTCTGAAACGCGGGCTAGACATGCCGAAATTCTCTCCTGCGCAACGCCGCGATGAGCACCAGCGCATGCGCGTCCCTTCCGTCTCTCTCTCCTCTCCTACGCTGCCCCCCTCTCGCATGCCTGCCGACTGCGTTCCCCGCTCGCCCTGTGAGGATTAACGGCCAGGCTAGAGGGAAGACAAGACGTGCGTAGTGTTCCTCTTCGCGTTCCACGACGCGAGGTCGGTAGCATGCCCAAAGGACGCCAACGGGACGCGATCGTGCAAGTGCACCGGCTTCGCATCGCCTCACCAGATCCGCAGGCACGCACGAGTAATCACACGAGTAATCGGGCAATGACCTCACGCATGCACGAATTAAGAGTAATAAAAAAGTGAATTGCACGCGCAGTCAGCTGAAATATTTGCGCGCAGTGACCGCTTCACACTACGAGCTCTTTCTCATGGTCGCCACTGCTTTGCTAGCCATATGCACACCGCTTTATTCGACAATTTGTTAGCCTCCCCTAGCACTTTCATTATGGACAGAGCACACCGGGAAGACGCAAGGAAAAAAAAATTGGTACATACGACCGCAATGCTGCTGGTGCAATGCTGTTGGCTTTTACTTCTCAGGTAGCGTACAGCAAGGCTCGCCGTGCGCAAACATTTGAAAGAAAAGCAATGCGAGTTAAACTACCCTATTCCACAAGTTTTTGCATAAAAGGCGTAATATAGAAAATGCTTTACAAATATCCAGTTATCGTGAAATAAAGTTACAAATTCCCCCATTCTTGCTGTACAAATTAAATAGATGCCTGAACGAAAATACGGTAAGAAATTGACAAATAGAAGTGTAATATCTCAGTCACTTCAGAAAATTTTTCAAATGCAGATCCCTTATGTACCAATTATGCAACATGAGATTATATACATATATATATATATAATATCGACCAGATGTTTCGGAGCCAGCTGTGGTCACTCGTGCGTCGGTCTTTTTGTTTCTATCTACAGGGACCGCCAAACGTCAGTATGAAACGTTCGCGCGAGATGCGTGCATTAATTTCTTCAAGCCTTCACGATACGAAGTGCAAACAGTTTCAAACAACTCTTTATCAACTTCAGATATGTTCACGGTTCTCGGCGGTTAGCGTTCGCCCGGTTCAGAGACTTAAAAAAAAAAGATGTAGACGAGTAGTTACATAAAATACAATTGTTTCCGCGGCAATTGAGTGCGTGTCAACAGGGCACCCGACCGCAGTTTCCCGCTTCTTCGTGATGACCTCAATATAGCGTCCACCAAAATTTCGTGCTGAAGTTCCGGAGTACTTAAACAGTGTGTCTGGTCATCTCTTTAATAAATATAAGGAGATGACCAGAAGGGTAAAGCGAGCCTCTTTTGTCCCGCAGACGCGTGCAATCAGCTGCTCTGAACTGAGAATCACGTTTGTTTTCGGGCGATCGCTGGTAACATGAAGTGAGGCATACACGATGTTGCACTGTTATCGTTTCATTTACTTTGGTTTGTCTTGTTTTTGTTTAGGCTAAGGCCTTATATGCCACATCGAACAGGAAAATTGACCGTCGGCGTCCCGCGTCGCCAACACGAATGATGCACAAAATCATCACGCGATGACGTCACCATGACGTCATTGAACATGACGTAATATGATGACGCAATCACATGACATGTCGCTTTGCATTGCCTCCGTCATCGGGGTCCGATCACGGAGGCAATGAAAAAGCAGGTGAGGTGCAGAAAGCTTGCAATGCCTTCGTTCCTGTGAGCAGTCCGAAACCACGTTATGCGAAGAAAACTTTCGGAGAGGGGCGAAGGAGGATCAAGGCATCGACTGACGAAAAATATGGCTTTTGTTTTCGAGTCGTCTCAGGCGAATGCATAAGGGACCGTGTTTTTTTTTTCATGTAATTTTTCGCATACATTTTACCTGTGTGGTCAGTTCATGAAAATGTAGGGCAAGTCTTACATGTTAACATCGATATTGGTGACCACTACGTTTTTTATCACCTTACGGAAACAAATCGTCAGACCATACATCGTCAGAATTATTTCTGGCTAAAGCAAGCGGGTTTGCGCGCCACACACCATATTATTATTGTTAGTCGTTACGCGAATGGCAAACATGTCAAGTTAGTGCTGATATGACCAATCGGTCGTGTTAGGCATACGTACATTCGTGCCCCTCCGTGCCCGTTTTCGTGTATACCAAGTGAACGAGACGCGAGTTACGCGAGTAATTTTTTACTTTTGGCACCGCGGCCAAGCCGACTGACACATTCGGCTTCGCATGAAGCGGCTTGAAAGAGCAGAGCGCGGGAGGCAGCCTTGTAAAACAAATCGAATGCACGAAATTAAAGATACGATATGAAGGGTGCAAATGCGTTAGCATGAGCTATTATAGTACTACGTGCATATCTGCTACGTTCTCCTGGTAATCTCCAGTTTATATCTCTCCTGCAGCAAGTTTACGTTTGTCATTCGACACGAAAGTAAGTTAAGCGCCTTCCCTCACGATGAAGTGCGCGCAGGATGAGCTCCTCAAACAGCCGCGGAAGTGTGGATCAATGCGGTGACAAACCAGCTGAAAGGAAATATACAAAATCCCCAACACAAACACACAAACGCGTTCTCTGTGTGATTAGTCGCTGCAATATTATGTTGCAATGACGCAGTATTAAACATGGCCCATATTTCCGCAATTTTAGCTAATAGCGGCCAAAATATCAGGCGCGTAGCAGACGCTCGCCGCTTTGACGCGGCTTCCGCCGCGCAGAAAGCCCACGGGTCCGGCACGGCAGCGCCGCGGCGCGGATGTTCACCACAAAAGGCCCTACTGTATATGCTACCTTTAAAGGGTAGCATATACAGTAACTTTAAAGCGTCGTAAAAGCGTCGGCCTCGCTCATAGCTCATAGCAGCACGGTAATCCAAACCAAAAAATTGGCCGCGTATCTGCGTGCTTCGCTGCAAATGTCGTCTAAAGACGATAGAAGAGGCCCTGCGTGAGATATGGACGCCACCTCGCAATACGTCGGGAAACATGAGTGCTGTGTTGCGGGCTGGTAGTCCCGGCGCAGCAGCAGGCGAAGACCGGCGGTGACCAACGCGACCGGCGGGGACGCCAGCCAGCCCGAACAACGCGGTGTGACGCGAAGCGCTGAAGCAGAAGAAACGTCCGCACCGAACGAGTACTCTCCACACACTCTTTTATTTACACGTCGCCTGGGTAAAACAGGAATGCCAGAGCGGCGCCCCATTGCATTCGTACAGTGCAATACAGAACCGAAACCGAAAACACAACAATGAGCTCGTGCAGAGGGCACGGAGGAAGGCAAGTTTCAGCGTAGTCGCATTTTCAGCGCAGCTTAAGAAACTAGGGTCTTTAGAATTACGTATGTATGCATTTTCTATTAAACGAACACACCACCTAATACTTACCTAGTGATGTTGCGCCTCAGATATGTATAATGTTTGCTTTTTGATCGACAATTTACACAAGTATGAACCTAGTCGGCCGTTCAAGATGGCTGGCCCTTGGGCAAGTGGTTCAACTTTGGCCGAGTGGCTGAATCGAGTGACGTGCCGACAAACAGAAAGACAGACCAAAAATTCTCCGTTTAAGTATCCCAAGAAAGACTATCGTCTTTAAAATAGCTCTGCGACGCGCACCTGCCTCACCTGGCTGTAACACCGCGTTCCCCGCTCAGGCGCTCGCTCCGAGAAAAATCGCTGCCGGGCTACCGGGGCGGCACGTCGCGCTTTGCGTTTCCCTCTATTCCGGCCGTGGTGTTCAATCGCATTTTAACATGCCGCGGGATGGCGACCAAGTTCTGCGTCCAATATGCGACGCTCTTCTGGCTATCACACCTTGTTCTCTGATTACGCTTTCACCGTTAACTACTACAGCTACCACAAGGGTTTGTTTAATCATTCAACATGGATGTTAGCCGTCGGGATGGAGATGTACCCCCATTCATCAAAGTGGGTGCATCCACGTTAAATGGTGCTATAGCTGCCAGACATCAATATACATTGTACAAATTCTGTTATATCAATGTACAGTAAACATTCAGTTACTTTTGTATGGGCACGCTTTACTTTTGTGTTATTCCAATTCATATGACGGAGGGACCAACCATCTTTTTTTTTAGTGTAACTAGTAACTTATTTAATTACTTTTTTTTCAGTAACGCCTACAACACTGCATGTATGTACAGCGAAAAATTACAGCGTATTTAAAATCAAATTCCTAGTCCTACGCTCCCCCCAACCCAAGGTAAATCAGCAAGAGAATTTAGAAAAATAAAACAGCAGATATTGATTTCTGCCAAAATTTATTTTGGAACCTGTCCCACAGTGCCGTCCGCACACTATCGCCAAACAAACAGACGGCGCGTCATATTAAATAACACAAACATGGCAGCGTTCACGAGACAACTCTCACAACTGTTCAGGAAAAAAAAAGTATGACCGATGTAGAGTCAATGCCTTGAGCATAACCTTGTCCTCTCTTTTCTTGCGTAGGGGAGCGCGGATTTGGTTAGAAAGAAAGACACCACGACAGAAAGGACGCTCACTTGCAACTGAGTTTATTCTAAAAAAACTTGTCACCAAGGAAGCTAATGCGCAAGCGCGTTCACAACAGCCACTGTCATACACAAAAAAATTCCGAATCACTGGCCCATGCGGCAACAATCTAAGAACACTTAAAAGGTGCTACATTTGATCAGCTGCTGTGAAGGAAGTCCATTTCCTTCTTCGTCAAATGCAACGAAGGTGCACTGATGCACGCGTCTGCAGCAATCTTAATCTGGTCCGCCTCTAGTATCTCTCTTTCACGCCTTCCCTTTGCTCTACTCATTACGTCTGCCTCCTCAAAAAGTGCTGTGCACCCGCACTTCCTACAATGCGCAGGAAGGTGCGCCCCGTCATTCTGTGACACCAGCGTGGTCGCATGCTCTCTTAATCTATCGTTAAGACATCGGCCCGTTTGGCCGATGTAAGCTTTACCACAACTGAGTGGGATTTTATATACCACTTCCGTATCACAGGGGACGAATGGCTTCTTGTGCTTCTTTTCGCACCCTGATTTCTTGGTTTGTTCACCGGCCAGAACACACAAACGGGAAAGCTTAAAGGGGGCCGTGAAGACGAGGTTTACGCCGTGCTTAAATCCTATCCTCTTAAGGTTGTGTGAGATGGTGTGAATGTAGGGCATGACAACATACTTGATAGGACACTGTTGTGGTGAAACGGAAGGTGAAGCACCCTTCTTAAGAAGGGAGGATGCCACGGCAACAAGCAAGGTGGAGGGGAAACCCGAAGATAAAAGGCGAGAAATCTAGTTGTCGAAGCTATGGCTGACCTTATGAGTGCATGACTTGGTCAGCGCCGAGTTGAGGCATGAGGAAGCAATGCCCCTTTTTACTAGTTTAGTATGAGATGAATCAAAGGGTAAAATGGCTTTCTTTGACCGCGGTTTATACTCCCAGCAAATATGGTCGTCACAATTAAAAAACAGGGCTAAATCTAAGAACTGGATTGTGTCGTTAACAGGAAGCTCCGTCGTGAATGATAATGAGGGAGAACACTGTTTGAAACAGTTCAGGACACTGTCAGCCACTTCTGCATAGCTACGATTGATGGGGACTGAGATAAAAACAATAAAATCGTCAACATATCTGCAAACCTTTAACACACGTGAATGGTTCAGTTTTTGCTGAAGCTTCCGGTCAAAACTGGCAAGATAAATCTCACACAGAACTGGCGCCACACACGATCCAATACAAATTCGTTTCTTTTGTATATAAGTCTTGGTGTTGAAGCTAACAAAGGTAGAGGCCAGGTAGCATGTCAATAGCTCCATAAAACTACCAGCAGTAACAAGGCAACCATTCTGAAAGGACACCACACCATACGAGTCTATTGCCTCTCGGACGGTCACAAAGAGTTCGTCATGTGGTACTGAGTAAAATAAGTCCTCAATGTCCACCGACAACGCGTAGTTGGCTCCCGGCACTCCCGTTTTCAAGGCTTGCACAAGAGTGTCTGAATGTCGGAGCACAAACGGATCCGCCGGTTCTAAGTACCTTCACGTGACGCTGAAGAAAGGCACTCACGCTGCGCTGCCAGCTGTCAGTTTCTGTGACGATGACCCGAAAAGGACAGAGTGCTTTGTGAGTTTTTGCGGTGAAAAACGCCCTCAGCCACTCACCCTTGCACGTCTTGACCGCCTTGCAGAGTGCTTCTAGCTTCATGTCTGAGTGCCATGAGTGCCCAGACCGAATTGAAACCATCAAATATGTGCGTTTCTGTGGCTGCTGATGCCTGGCGGCCCCATATAGCAACCAAGCTGCCCAGTAAACCACGAATGTCCATGGTACGTAGCGGTATAATCCAAACATCTAGGACGACAGAAGATGTCTTATTAGCGTCTGAAAGATGTCCAATTTTCGCTTTGCGCAATGTGGACGTCTAAAAGATATACAAAGGCTTATTGTAACGGACGTACAATGCACAAGTACGCTGTGTGAACGATGGACGCATTTTGGACGTCAGTGACAGACGGTGCACATTTGTGCTTATTTTTCACAAAACACCGACCTTCAAGGGATTAGAAATAATCAACGAATGTTTCAACGACACTAGATCGGCGCATCCACTGAAGTCTGGCATTGATTCCTCGCGTTAGCTCGCAGAAACGGATGCAACAAAAGAGAAAGAAAAAGAACGGAATAAATTGGGCGTTTGCTGATGAAAACACCGCTGTCGTCTGCTCCTCAACGCTGCCAAAGGCGCGCGCTGCGTGTTCCCCCACCTCTAAGCGGCTCGCGGTTTTTTTTTCTCCCACCCCTTTTTGGTTTTCCTTTCTGCGTGGCCTCCGACATTAACCGACGGTGCACGGAGGTCAGTGCGGTGCACGCGCCTGCCAATCTTGGAGGCCATGCTCCCTGCACCGTGGTTGCGGCTCTGCGCCGCAAGGCGCCGTGTCTGTCGGTACGGTATGAGTTGTGCACACTGTACCATCGGTGAATTTTATTTGTGTTATTTTTGTGATGTTATTTGGCCATCCACGGACGCCCGTTCTAACGGGAGAGTGATATTAGTTGATTTCGGCCCACATCTTGAAGCCTACATTTTAAGTCCCAAAGGCTATGCTTACTTCCATTTGCAACGCAAAATACGTCATGGCCGCCATGATTTGTACAAAAAAGCATTAGTTTTGTAAAAACTTAGTACAATTACTTTTAAATTAAAATTAGCGGCAATATATAGCATGAATTTGTACATAACCTTTCCCTAAGTTGTGACCATGGTTGTGACACGCGTCGACGTCGTACCCATCACCGCCATCGCCATCACGTTTTCTTTCGCACATGTACAGTGTTCTAGAAGTTTATAGTGCGCTCACTGAGCGGCGGAGCGTGACGCACTTCATGTCGCCGCCGACAGGCGGCGCGGGTCACAGCGTCACCTGAAACTTTCAGCGGGTTGCAGGGCGCGGATAGCGCGCGTTGTTGTTTTGCGCGCAAGAAAAGTCAATCATACGGTGCGCAACTCACGGAAGTTCTTTTGATGCAAGTTTTCTGTGTGTTGTGGAATGAGTTACTGTCGTTGTGACTGGTTTACGGAGGGCGAGCGATGTTTTAAGCGGCTATTGCATAAATGAATGCTCCTCTACGCAGCCGCTGCAATAACAGGGTGTGTAGTTGGGGGCGTTCGTTTTTTTTTTGTTTTTTTTTTGTCCTGCTGATCGATACGATTTTCAATGCACTTTCGCCACTGTACCTATCATAGCGACTTCACTCCCGCCTTTCGAGCCCCACTATGCCGAATATAAACAACGCCTCATTTTTTAAATTTTTTCGCGTATATATGATCTAGCTGGTCTTTGTAACCAACCCACTTAATGTTCTTTTTTTTTCTCGAATCAATAATGGGCGGAATCGCTCGGCTTCGTAATAAATGTATCCGCACCGTACGCTTAAAAAAAAATTATTTACAGACGTAGATCGTACAATTAATGCTACCAAAACTGCAGTTGGACTCGTATACCCAATAAAAAAATATTTATACATAGTTAATATGAGTACATAACAAGTAACATGTATAACGTGCGTACACATTTTTATTGCACCTTGGAATTGCACCAGCGCGGATAAAACAGGACACGAAGAAACACTCGACAGTGTCACGCACTGACATACTGATTTTATGTACACAAAACCATGCCTATGTATGCGCAAATGTTTGCCATATATGAATTATCAATGCCGAAAATGTCACTCATGGTCGAGCAATAAACAGATGCAACAAACGTGTATGAACATCTGCTAGTCGACTACGAAAATGAAAAATAAAGGACAGCAAGAAACGCCGGCGATGTTTGCAGTCGACAGCCGACGTACCAGGAACTGGGGCATCCCAAAGAGAGCCCAATCCCTGTGGACCTCCCCTGCTTCCTAATGAGAGCTACTTCAGCCCCCCCCCCCCCCCCCCTGTACATCTCCTTTTTCTGTACGTCACTATTCAGCCCGTTTCATCCGTCAGTAGTTCTGTGCTTAGGACTTCGATAGCGAAACAAGCAGCCACATACCAGCGTTCTTTATTATTTTTTTAGAAGTACCCCTACCCCCCCCCCCTTTTTTTTTACTAAAGCACGAGTATGGTTTTGTTGTCACCACCCTCGCGCGTTTTCTTGCTTTTATTGCTGTCACACTTGACTCTGCGGTCACTCCTAGCTTCGTTGGGTCCAGCTGTTTTTTGTTGGCAAACGCTGCCCCAGAAATTTCTCTGCACGCACGCTGCATGCTCTATGTGCACGACCGCCGGAGGCTGTAAAAAAGCGCGTCCCTCCCTTCCAGATGCAGCGGCGGGCCGTCTTTGAGACAGTTGCGATTTGCGGATAGACACAGATGTCGATCCTTCAGAAAAACAAGCATATATAAGTGCACTAAAGCGGCGCGCGTGGTGCCGACAAAGGTCCTTCAAATGAATGAATGGCGTGAACATGCGCTGCAGGGCCCACACTAATGGAAGCAGCAGGTTCAGCTACTTGGGTCAGTATAAAAAAAAAAAAAAGAATAAAACGCTCGAACCCCTCCTCTTCTCTTTTTTTTTTGTGATCTCTTCTTGTGTCATTGTGGTGGCCCTCACCCCGGCCGCCATCAACCTCGCGTTTGTTGATACCCCCGCAACTACAGCCTAACCAGCGTATCCCCCACCGACCAAGGGGACGCGCTTCACAGCCCGCGAGAGTTTTCAGGAGAAACTGGCGGCAGCGCCCCTGGCGGGCGCTCAAGCTGTCGACGCGGAGAGGACCGCGGCGGCGCGGCGCAGGGATACGGCAGTGAGCCCACTGCACACTGTACGCACATAGAAGTTTATAGTGCGCTCACTGAGCGGCGGAGCGTGACGCACTTCATGTCGCCGCCGACAGGCGGCGCGACTCACAGCGTCACCTGAAACTTTCCGGCGGGTTGCAGGGCGCGGATAGCGCGCGTTGTTGTTTTGCGCGCAAGAAAAGTCAATCTTACGGTGCGCAACTCACGGAAGTTCTTTTGATGCAAGTTTTATGTGTGTTGTGAAATAAGTTACTGTTGTTGTGACTGATTTACGGAGGGCGAGCGATGTTTTAAGCGGCTATTGCATAAATGAATGCTCCTCCACGCAGCCGCTGCAACAAGGGTGTGTAGTTGGGGGCGTTCGTTTTTCTTTTCTTTTTTTCTGTCGTGCTGATCGATACGATTTTCAATGCACTTTCGCCACTGTAGCTATCATAGCGACTTCACTCCCGCCTTTCGAGCCCCACTATGCCGAATATAAACAACGCCTCATTTTAAAAAATTTTTCGTGTATATATGATCTAGCTGGTCTGTGTAACTAACCCACTTAATGCTCTTTTTTTTTTCGCGAATCAATAATGGGCGGAATCACACGGCTTCGTAATAAATGCATCCGCACCGTACGCTTAAAAAATTTTTATTTACAGACGTAGATCGTACAAGGTTACCAAAACTGCAGTTGGAATCGTATACCCAATAAAAAAAATATTTATACATAGTTAATATGAGTACATAACAAGTACCATGTATCACGTGCGTACACATTTTTATTGCACCTTGGAATTGCACCAGCGCGGATAAAACAGGACACGAAGAAATACTCGACAGTGTCACGCACTGACATACTGATTTTATGTACACAAAACCCTGCCTATGTATGCGCAAATGTTTGCCGTATCACAATATGAATTATCAATGCCGAAAATGTCACTCGTGGTCAAACAATAAACAGATGCAACAAACGTGTATGAACATCTGCTAGTCGACTACGAAAATGAAAAATAAAGGACAGCAAGAAACGCTGGCGATGTTTGCAGTCGACAGCCGACGACAACGTCGATCTACCAGGAACTGGGGCATCCCAAAGAGAGCCCAATCCCTTTGGACCTCCCCCGCTTCCTAATGAGAGCTATTTCAGCCCCCCTCTACATCTCCTTTTTCTGTACGTCACTATCCAGCCCGTTTCATCCGTCAGTATAGATATGTGCTTAGGACTTCGATAGCGAAACAAGCAGCGACGTACCAGCGTTCTTTATTATTTCTTTTAAGTACCCCTAACCCCCCCCCCCTTTTTTTTTTACTAAAGCACGAGTATGGTTTTGTTGTCACCACCCTTGCGCGTTTTCTTGCTTTTATTGCTGTCACACTTGACTCTGCGGTCACTCCTAGCTTCGTTGGGTCCAGCTGTTTTTTGTTGTCAAACGCAGCCCCAGAAATTCCTCTGCACGTACGCTGCATGCTCTATGTGCACGACCGCCTGAGGCTGTAGAAAAGGGCGTCCCTCCCGTCCAGATGCAGCGGCGGGCCGTCTTTGAGACAGTTGCGATTTGCGGATAGACACAGATGCCGATCCTTCAGAAAAACAAGCATATATAAGTGCAGTAAAGCGGCACGCGGGGTGCCGACAAAGGTCCTTGAAACGAATGAACGGCGTGAACATGCGCTGCAGGGCACACACAAATGGAAAACCAGTAGCTTCAACTACTTGGGTCAGTTTAAAAAAAAAAACAGAATAAAATGCTCGACTTTCTCCCCTCCTCATTTTTTTTTTGTGATCTCTTTTTGTGTCATTGTGGTGGCCCTCTCCCCGCCACCAACCCCGCGTTTGTTGATACTAGTTGATACCCCCGCAACTACAGCGTAACCAGCCTAACCCCCACCGACCAAGGGGACGCGCTCCACACCCCGCAAGAGTTTTCAGGAGAAACTGGCGGCAGCGCCCCTGGCGGGCGCTCAAGCTGTCGACGCGGAGAGGGCCGCGGCGGCGCGGCGCAGGGATACGGCAGTGAGCCCACTGCCCCATTCTAGTACACTATACACATGTAGAGTGACCTAGAATAGGGGGAGTGTCCAAAGCGCCGGCTCCCGCGTGGGCCTTTTGTCGTGAACTCCCGCGCCGCGCCGCTGCTGTGCCGGACCCGTGGGCTTTCCGCGCTCGGGAAGCGCGCGGAAAGCGAGGGGCGTCTGCTACGCGCTGTAGTTTTTTGCGCCGCGTTTCCACACAGGGCACTTGAAGTCTACTTAACTTTTATAAGGTGGTGCGGAATGGTGCTTATCCATCTTTAAGCGTTGTGTTAGTGCTGGGGCAACAAGAGAATGCAAAAAATCATGTGTCAAGCGGCATCAGCGTGGCCTAGTTCCGGTCACAGAGTTCAAGAACGTTGGTGCGTGTGTAAAAACGTGCAAAACGGACACGCACAAGCAAAGAACGAAAAAAAAAAACTCTTATTCGCACGAGTAATCGGGCAATAGCACCACGCATGCACGAATTAAGAGTAATAAAAAAAAGTTAATTGCACGCGGAGTCAGCTGAAATAATTGCGCGCATTGACCGCTTCACACTACGAGTTCTTTACTAATGGTCGCCACTGGTTTGCTAGCCATATGCACACCGCTTCATTCGACAATTCATTAGCCTCCACTAGCTCTTTATTATGGACGGAGCAAACCGGGAAGACGCAAAGGAAGCATGCATTGGATCGCTGAACGTCAGTATGAAACGTTCGTGCGAGATGCGTGCATTGCTTCAAGCCTTCACTATACGAAATGAAAACAGTTTCAAACAACTTATTCTCAACGTCAGATGTTGTCACGGTTCTCGGAGGTTAGCGTTCGCCCGGTTCAAGGACTTTACAAAAGGATGTGGACGAGTAGTTACATAAAATACAATTGCTTCCGCGGCAGTTGGGTGCGCGCCAACAGGGCACCCGACCACGATTTCCCGCTTTTTCTTGATGACCTCAGTATAGCGTCCACCACAATTTCGTGCTGAAGCTCCGGAGTTCTTAAATAGCGAGTCTGGTCATCTCTTGAATAAGTATAAAGAGATGACCAGACGGGTAAAGCAAGCCTCTTTTGTCCCGCAGACGCGTGCAATCAGCTGCTCTGAACTGAGAATCACGCTTGTTTTCGGGCGATCGCTTGTAAGGTGAAGTGAGGCATACACTATGATGCACTGTTATCGTTTCATTTACTTTGATTTGTCTTGTGTTTTTTTTTTTAAGGTAGAGCCTTAGATGCCTCATCAAACAAGAAAATTGACCGTCGGCGTCCCGTGTAGCCAACACGAGTAATGCACAATATCATCACGCGATGACGTCGACAGAACTTGTGACGTTACTATGACGTCATTCAACGTGACATCATACGATGACACCATCACATGACACTGTCGCTTTGCATTGCCTCCGTGATCGGGGGCCGGCAATGTACACAGCAGGTGAGGTGCAGCAGGTGAGGTGCAGAAAGCTTGCAATGCCTTCGATCCTGTCGGCAGTCCGAAAGCACGTTATACAGAAGAAAGCTTTCGAAGAGGGGCGAGGGAGGATCAGTGCATCGACTGACGAAAAAGATGGCTTTCGTTTTCGAGTCATCTCAGGCGAATGCACAAGAGACCATGTTTTTTTTTCATGTAATTTTTTTCGCATGTATTTTACCTATGCGGTCAGTTCTTCAAAATGTATGGGTAAGTCTAACATGTTTACATCTATACAGGTGACCACCACGTTTTTTTATAACCTGACGGAAACAAGTCGTCAGACCATACATCGTCAGAATTATTTCTGGTTACAGAAAGCGGGTTTGCGCGCCACACACCATATCATTATTGTTAGTCGTTACGCAAATGGCAAGCATGTCAAGTTAATGATGCCATGACCTATCGGTCGTGTTGGGCATACGTACATTCGTGCCCCTCCATGTTAATTTTCGTGTATACCACGTGAACGAGACGCGAGTAATTCTTTACTTTTGGTACCGCGGCCACGCCGACTGCCACATTCGGCTTCGCATGATATGGCTTGAAACAGCAGAGCGCCGTAGGCAGCCTTGTAAAACAAATGGAATGCACGAAATAAAAAATAGGATATGAAGGGTGCAAACGTGTTAGCATGCATGAGCTAGTTACTACGTGCATGTGCTACGTTCTCCTGGTTATCTCCAGTTTATTCTTTCCTGCAGCAAGTTTTCGTTCGTCATTCCGCACCAAAGTAAGTTAAGCGTCTCTTCTCAATCTGAAGTGCGCGCAGAATGCGTTCCTCAAACAGCCGCGGAATTGTGGACCAACGCGGTGACAAACCAGCTGAAAGAATGTATACAAAATCCCCGTTTCACAACACACAAACAAACAAACGCGTTTTCTGTGTGATGAGTCGCTGCTTTATTATGTTGCAGTGACGCAGTATTAAATATTGCCCAAATTTCCGCAATATCAGCTAATAGCGGCCAAAATATCACGCGCGTAGCAGACGCTCGCCGCTTTGACGCGGCTTCCGCCGCGGAGAAAGCCCACGGGTCTGGCACGGCAGCGCCGCGGCGCGGAAGTTCACCGCAAAAGGCCCTCGCTCCTCCCATGTATTCGCGCGGCGCTTTGGACACTCCCCCTATTCTAGGTCACTCTAGGACTCTAGCACATGTACCATGTACTACGCACATTGCGCATTGCGCACATGTTTGGACCAGTCGTGGTTAGATATTGAGGTTTGGTCCTGCCAGGGCCAACGCTGCCAGCAGCGACGTTTGTCCGCCGCTTTTTATCTGACGTATGTGTACTTACATTGACCTCTGTTGGGTGTTGTGTGGTGGATGTTCTCTGGCTGTGCCGCGTGCAACAAGAACGGTAGAAGAGTTTCTGAACTCCGGTCGCCTCGGCAGTGGGCCATTGGCCAGCAAAGGTACGTTCTCTTATGGTTTCCTTTAGTGAATAAGGCCGTTGTGTAATGCGTGAATGAAGGTTTTTGTTTCTTTTCGCAGTCGCGTTTTCCTAAACCCATAGTTCATACCGTGTCGTCTGGCGTGGACGTAGACCACTGTTGGGTGCTGTGTCGCGTACGACAAGAACCGTGGAAGAATTTCTGAACCCTGTCCGCCCCGGCAGTGGGCCATTGGCCAGCAACGTTCTCTTATGGTTTCCTTTAGTGAATAAGGCCGTTGTGTAATGCGTGAATAAAGGTTTTTGTTTATTTTCGCAGTCGCGTTTTCCTAAACGCACAGTTCTGTATCGCCGTGCATGCCTCGGTGATATCGACATCATTACTTCTGCTTCGTTTCCTTGATGTAATGGTTTGTAGCTGCCAGAGTAGCCATGATAAGCTTAGTTTAGCGTGTCCTTTTGTAGTACTGTGCATTTGTTAGCGTTGTTTTTCGTGGTA
Organism: Rhipicephalus sanguineus; assembly: GCF_013339695.2. Classification (NCBI taxonomy): domain Eukaryota; kingdom Metazoa; phylum Arthropoda; class Arachnida; order Ixodida; family Ixodidae; genus Rhipicephalus; species Rhipicephalus sanguineus. The sequence goes on from NW_023615936.1 coordinate 25,193, forward strand.
TGTCGCAGCTGTAGTTCTGTTTTTATTTGTTTAGCTGTGTGCGCTTGCTTGTTGTCTCTTTCCCTAGCATGCCAAAGCTTAGTGACCATAGTTGTCACTAAGCTTTGCTCAAAGCGCCATGCTCAAATCAGCCAATGGCGGAACTGTGCACAAACACGCTATGATTTGTGGACTAACACATCATTTGTCGAGAGAAGAGGGAGCAATGTTTAAGTGACTTTGAGAATTTATTGTACAATCCAGGGCTCGTGCTGCGCTATAATATTTGGCTTGTGTGTTCTTGGGAGCCTCGACTACCTATTGGCAGCGCTTTCTGACCATGCTCAAAAAGTGTTGCAGGGCCCCTGTAAGGTAGTTATACCGGCTAGGTAAACTGATTAGCTCCTATATTGAGAATTAGAAAAGGGGAAAAGTACAGTTTGCCTTCATAGAATGGGGAAATTCTCTTGCAGTTCATTGCAGTCAGTGATCCAGTTCCTTAATTCGCTCCTGAATACTGCTTGATCGCATGCTTATTCAAAGGCTGTTACCTAAACAACCTACACGGACCTCATCGAGGTTCTGTGCAAGCTAGTATTTGGAAATCTGGTTATATACTGTTACGGTGAAATGCGTTTATTTACAAGAGATGATGGATGCGAGAGTCCAGGGATCGAGCAGATCACAGTTCGTCCCCTGCGTCGTTGTCCTCTTCTTCCATGCGTTCTCCCAGTATCGTAGCAATATATATATATATATATATATATATATATATATATATATACATATATATATATATATATATATATATATATATATATATATATATATATATAATACAGCATTTGTAGCCGTATTTAGTGCCTAACACACCTTTCCTTTCATGTTAGCAATAGCAGTTTTAATAAAAGCAGCGCTTCATTGTTTGCACCTGATTGGGAACTAATGCATCACACACAAGGCTTAGTCATGTCCAGTATGAATGTTCTCAAGCTTGCAAGAAATGTTCTCCGTCACCATTTAATGATGATGACACCATACTTGACACCCTTGATGGAAGGCAGTTTGTAGCAGGTTTCAGCTTTGTACTTGACTCTTCACTGCAGTTAATGCCCTGACTCATTTTATCCTGGAGAAAAGACATATTACATTGGATAATAATTAACTTTCACCTCCTCCAGTTAATTACTTAGCTGTCATGTTTTTTTTAAATACTTTAATCTACTTTTCTTGAAGCAGTGCGCCTTCATGTCACATTTTTTTTGGGGAAAGACCGACAGTCTCGGTGTATCTTAATACTTTTTCAATTTACGGTAGTTTTGGGTGCCCCCTCAAAGTCATAGAATTGGGGCTCCATTGATGTTTTTTGCAAGAGAGCCACTTTAAGGCATAAAATAGAAAGAGCAATGCGACAAGTTTCTCTGGTTCAAGCAGTTTCATGAACTCTCGAGTCCTTTACTGTACCGGCTTTATTTTTTTTTACCTTCCTTTCTATTGAATCCAGGCGCACAGCGATCGGACTGAGCATATCAAGTAGCCCCTCCTGTGACCCACAAGACCACACTAGTTCGGCCGAGGAGCCTGTCTGGACTTATGTTAGGACTGCTGGCAGACAGTTTGTTTTTTCTGGACTTACGTTGGGACTGCTGGTGGACAGTTTCTGTTTTTTATGGACTTATGCTGGGACTGCTGGCAGACAGTTTCGGTTTTAGTCTTCAGCTGGTGCACAGTTCACTTTTATCATACCGCCTCATTTCTTTTGAGTGTATCTGCGTTCTCTAGACATTTAGCCTGTGTTCTTACACGTTGAGAGTACTGTTATGGTTTACAGCATTGCTTTGCTCATATAAACTTATGTGATACTGCCTTGTTGCTTTCGACTCACTTCATTCTCTTGTCGTTTCGCCAGTATTGAAACACTCTTATGATTGTATGTGCAGTAATCTTTCAGGGCAATGCATTGTACTCATTGTGTGTAACAAAACATTGCAATAGCCTGAGAAGAGTGTTGCACATTTGATGTGTTATCAGATGTGTTATGTGCTATATACCTAAAAGGAACAATGTGAGGTATGCAGCGTGCTCTCCATAGAAGGCAGTACAATACAACTGCTCTTTTATGCCGAGACACCTACACCTACTTCCAAAATCATAAATACTAAAATTTACAAAATAGTGATTAGCAACAGTTACTTTCAGGTTACAACAGTACATATAGCTAGCACTCAAGTGAGCGAAAAGTATTGTGGCCTACAGTCTGTCGAGCGTTCGTTTTTGAAAGTCATAATTAGTGCACCTCACAAGCCGCTAGACGTCATGTGGATGCGAGTTTAAGGAATGAACATCTTTTAATATGTACTGATGGGCTAGTTGGTGAGCCATGATTTTCGAATAGGCAGCGCACAAAAGGGCAACAAATACGCACACATAAGACTCAAACACAAGCGTTGTCAGCGCTTGTGTTTGCGTCTTTTATGTGTGCGTATTTGTTGCCCTTTTGTGTGCTACCTATTCGAAAAACATATTTTAAATGTACAGAACATCCAGCCTTGATATCCATACAACGTACTGAGAGCGTGATCCGGGTGCATTTTAGATGATCTATAGTACATCCGTGAAATGTCATGTGGAGAAATGTAGATATCCAGAAGATGTACTGAATATCTTGAGACTGGCATTCTATGGATATCTAATGGACATTCATGGTTTACTGGGTGGGACTGTGAAGTTTGCTGCGCAGTTGCTGTTCTTGCATCAATTCCCTGGTTGCACCTTCCGCATTCTGCTGTTCACGCTCATGTAGTTCTATGATGTGGCGGCCATCCCAAGAAACCCGCTGCGTCTGAACCTGGGGGCTGTTCTCAAGGGCTGGAAATGCAGCGTAGTACATTTGTGCAAGTTCCTTTGGAGACCTACGCTTCGTAGGTTCCTCCACGAGTGCAGCTGCAGCAGCTTCTTCCTCAGGCTCGGGGTGCAAGTGTTTGTTGAGGTGTTTGCAGAGCTTATCCGCCAGTGCTTCAAGGTCGACCTTCTGCTCTGTGGCCGGTCTGACAAATTTGCAACGAAATGGTGAGCTCAAAGTGGCCTTACGGCGGTTTTCATATGCTCCTCGTTCACAGTGAAATTGAAGAGCGGTGGCAGGGGCTGGCCGTTCGGAAGCGCCGCTCCTCCGCAACGCAGCGCGTCGAAGAACGGGTGCCAGAGAGAGGCGAAGCATTCCGCTCGTTCTTGTGGGACGTACTTCAAGAATTTCGTCACCAGAGATAACTCTGCAGAGTCCTTGGCGGTGTTAAGAAGTACGTACAACATCTGTCCCTTGCTCTTCGGCAGAGGAAACGGAAGCGGCTTTGACGTTATCTTGGCCAGCTCTTCTTCATTTGGGGTTCCTAATACTCCGATTATTTCCCTTAACTGATCAAAATTCCCCCTTCCATCGAAAATGGGCCGTCCTGCCACCAATTCTGCAAATATGCACCCCGCTGCCCACACATCTGTAGCGGTACTGTAAACTCCCGAGCGCAGAATGACTTCAGGCGCTCGATAGAGTAGAGAGTTTGTTGACGTCGTGCCGGCTGTGGTTGTCGCGGGGGTTAAACACGCCGTGCCGAAGTCGCACCATTTCACTTCACCATTTTTACCGATGAGCACGTTCTCCGGCTTGACGTCGCCGTGCCGTATGTCGAGGCTGTGCAGGTACGCGAGTCCTCTCAGCATCTGGGACATACATAGTGCAAATTGGACAGGATCAGTTGACAATCAAACAGCCATTCAGAAGTACACAGGAAAAATGCACCAGCACTACACGTAGCCAACTTCAATGAACTCGACAGCTAATAAGAGGGCCAAATTTAGTGCACTTTGAGGGAGTGAATTTCGGGTGCGCTGTCATTCGGTAACGCTGAGTGACACTCACTGCAAAGTGGACTTGTCGGAGAGTGCTTTGGCGAAACTCACTTCGCTGCGACGGAGTGTCTAGCCTCGGTAGCAGTGGCTCCTGAATGAGTAAGCTAAAATCCGAAACTTAGTTCATGGTATTTCCTAAACTATCGCTTTTCATGGGAGGAATGTTGTGCATTATACCATACTATAATACGAAAGACTGATTTTTTTATTTTCGTTTTCAAGCAGTTTACAGTTAAGGCGGCCAGGGGTATGCCCCGCACAAGCCGTGCAATAGCCGCATACGCCGCGTTTGTACCTCAACATTACTTTAAAGGAGTACTGACACGATTTTGAAGTGCAGCAAAACGGACGTTTTTGGTTTCCTTGGCATGTAGTGTTAACGCTCTCCCCACACCGCATCCGGGAAACACGTATAAATATTTAAGTTTGATTTTAAAGTTTTCATCTCCCAGCATCTGCAAGGCAGCTTCACCGCATGGAGAGCCCTATGACGTTTCAAGTCAGCTCACTTGGTTTGCGAAGTCTGGGTTCTGCATGCAGCCTAAATCACAGAAATCGCTCTCGGAGGCACTGGACGACGGTTCACTCATCGTGAACCACGTTCGACTGACAGCAAAGGACAGCAGGTGCAGATCTCGTGGGTTGCAGTCTGCCCGTGACGTCACGGGCAGACTTGACACGTCACTATGAAGCCGCCCTCTCGAAACCGAAACCGAAACTGCTGGTTGAAAGAAGCGGTATTAAAAATATATGCAATGCATCCCCAGGCACCACGACACTCTTTTTAGGGTTCTTGACAACCGTGCTTTCATTTAGAGCAACAACCCGAAAAATTTTAAAATTCATGTCAGTACTCCTTTAAGGGCGGCTACTTAAGAAACATTGCCTGAAATCACAAGTATTCGTTGTGCTACATGATTACCCGCCGCCATTGCTATTATTTCCAAAGTACACTTCTCTGTTGTGTAGCAGCATACTGCCAAAGTGAAATTCTAGGGGCGTGAGTACATAGAGCTAATATACTAGAGGGAAAGCTCCCCATAGGGCCCATGCATAACTGCATGGATTCCGCCTTGATAGAACAAACGAACGTTGACAGATCCTGAGACACTCTTTGCAATAGATGGTAGTAATCAGTTATAATCTGCCAGCCTAGGCCAACTGTGCGCTGTGTCGGGGAACATTTGCTGCCTTTTGATGCGTGAAGCCGTGTGTTAGTGTAGCGTTGTCCGTGCAGCTGGCCCGAATGATAACAGCTAAAACCCCTGTTTGTGCATGGTTTTTAGTAGGCACCCCCTACCAATAATGCATAGAGTTTCTCCGTTCGCTGGAATGACGGATTCGCAGCTCGAAGAAAAGAGCGTAGGCCGTGGTCATCCGACTCGCATCCAGATTCGTTTCGGCTAAGTGCTGCCGTACGTCAGCGCAGAGAGCCATAAAGCCGAAAAATGTCGATTGCAGCATACAGTCGAATGTGAGTGAGACGCCACCCGAAAGTTTCAATCAAAACTAGTTACACGGCACACCAAGTTTTATCGCCAGTACCAAGAAAAAACAAAAAATTCGGTTGCGCCTAGTTGGTACATAACTTTCAGTGTTTGTCTCATCTCTTCTTTGTGGTCCGTCCTGGTTTGCATAGGCGTGCGCACGGGGGGGGGGGGGGTGCGACCGACCCCCTATTTCACCTAGGAGGGGGAGGGGTCAGCCCCACACACTGACATAATAGGGAGGGGGGTGCTGTGACTCGGGGGCGGGGGAGGGCGGAATGTCAGCGCTATAGTGACATAATTGGGAGGGGGGGGGCGCTGCGACGTACCTTCACCCCCCCCCCCCTGAAGGGGAACCCTGCGCACGCCTATGCTGGTTTGCACTCAAGTTTTCACCTTGACAGAAAAGGCTGCCACATGAAGTCAAGTTGTTGGTACGTGGTGACAGAAAACTCACACGACGAGACACCACGACAACTACGATATGCACGATGCGTAATCGGTCGCGAGCCCACACTCGCACTCGCTAGAGTGTTGACATGAGCGTTGATGTTGATATGTTGGCACCATCTAGTAAACCGACCTGCAAACGCTCCATTCTGCACACAGTAAGTTGCATAAATAGCCATTGTACCTTTCCTAAATTATTTGAAATAAAAAAAACAATGTCTGCACGTTTTTAATTGTGCTAATGTTACTTCACGATTAATATTGTGAGTATTCTGAGCGTTGTATAACGCTATTTGTGACGCTTCTTTAGAGCATTGTAATGGCAACAATGACAACGTACAAATATATCGGCGCTTTTGTGGTTACCGGCCCAGCTTTAACTCTAGAGTCAGTATATTAACTCCATGCGTGGGTGCACTCGCTCAAAATGTCACTGTTTGCCAGAGTAACCGGGGTATAAGGTTAGCCAACAGAGCTGCTTTTATGCGGATTAATGCGGTCTGCCCGCACACACACATGCCTTCCATTAAAGGGTCACAAAAGGGAAAATAAGTTTGTCGCATTAGTCGAATATAAACCTTCGGCAGATATCTGAGGAGTAACAAGATTTAAAGGACCCCTGACAGCGAAATTTTTGTTTGCAACTTTTTTACTGTAATTTGTATTCTTGTGTCTGGGAATGCCGAAATTAATCGTAAATGTTCTGAAGTATCGTATAAGTAATGCTAGCGTCGTTAATGTGACCAATTTTAGCGTCACTTAAGAACGCCCGCCTAAAATCGTAAGAAACTAGCGCCCCCAGGGGCGCTAGTTTCGGCGTCCTTGTGCGGCGTTCCTGTGGGGCGCTAGTGTCGGCGTCGCTACCGACGCTTGTCGGTAGCGACGCCGACACCGACGCCGACAGCGGAAATTCTGCGACACGAGCTCTCTAACGCTATTGCGTTAAAACCCTCCGCGCCATTGCTTATCACAGCTACGCACCACCTCGCCGAGGTGGCAGGGGTACCCTCGCCCAGCCGCGCATGTGCCGAGGAACCGCCGCTAAGCCACGCCCACCGACAGAGACAGTCCACGCAGCCGCCCCGCCGAGTTTGCCTGCCGTGGCGCGAGCCCAGTACGAGCGACGAAATGCCCGCGCTTCTACCGGGGGTGCCACAGCCATGTTTGCACTTTGGTTTCTGGCGCTGGAGTTCGGACATTCTAGAAGTCCGAACAACAAAACTAGGGCGCGATGCAATAATACAAAAACAAAAAAACTAAAGAGGTACCAAACGAACTTAGAGAATGGTACACGGTATCGCCAATACCAAAGAACATAGATCTTACTCTGCATGCTGGGAGAAGAAAGGCCAGGGCGGAATACATTGACAAAATGACAAAATATATGAACACGGCGCGATTCACTGACGCTGCGCCTTATGAAACCAATGCAAGGAAGGCTGTGTCTGTAGTCACAGACCGTACAGGGAAAATTACGGCCTGTGCTTTAACAGATCGAGCCTGGACAATAGAAGCGGAAGAGGTCGCTATAGCTCTTGCAATGAAATAGGGATGGACGCGAAACGCTCCATTAGCCATTAACCAAAATTGGGGCACAGGCGCTCCGAATATTGCTTGGGACTAGATGGGACTCCAATGTGAAATACATCCAGACTGTGACCTGGGCACCGGGGCCCGAGGGCGTGACTGGGAACCTGCATGCGGACGAGGCTCGCGGCTTTACACATCGCCAAGACACTCCATACTCTGCAATAGAGGCCCCTACCCCCCAGGCCCTTGCTATACGCAACGATTCTTAAATACTATAGGGAAAATAGACAGATCTATCCACCCCACATGGCAAACTCAGCGCTGCGGAGGCGACCGTGCTACGAAGACTACAGACGAACACTTGGATAAATCTGCACACTCTCCACCTGATCTAACCCACGGCGTATAGAGACATATGTCCGTGGTGTGGAGCAACACCAACACTTTTTCACATCACGGAGAAGAGCACAACACAAACTGCACATGGGACGAATGCGAGGCGTTGCTGTCTAGCCCGGCCCTGAAAGATCAGCCACGACTGATCCAAAGAGCTGAACGGATGGCTCGTGCCAATGGAGCCTTGGAATAGGGGCACCACCCTGCCAGACAGGCTACGCTCTTCACCCACATATTCCCTGCGGGGCACTGGGATTCTCTAGCCTGTCTGGTTTCTGTACACCAATAAAGTTTTACTACTACTCTACTACGACTACTTGCATGCTCTGTGACAGAAGGGTATCTACTTGGGCTTGTTGGTTTGCCATTACCGTACGATCTTGCGCGTTAAAGACGCAGAGAAGAGCACAGTGCGCTCCGTGTGCGCCTCTGTGCTCTAGTCTACGTCTTTGACGCGCAACAGTGTGCGAGCTCTGTGACAGGCTGTGGTTCGACTCTACTTTGTCTACGCCAAGGAAAGACTTAGCAACAGCCGAGAAGGCCACGATAAGCCCGTAAGATCAACCAGATTCGCTGTTAAGCTGTACACGGCTAGTGTAAACTTCTTTTTTTTTTAAATTTGGTGTCAGGGGTCTTTTAAAGGCACAGAGCACACTCCAACTAAAACAAATTTCGGATGGATTTTTCTCTGTTCCTTTAATGGGCCCCTCACCATGTTTAACAATTTTGAGCTGACGAGCGCAATGCATATGCTGGGCGTTCACGATCACGTCTGCCAAAATTCGCAACACTACGCGTCACGGAAATGGGTCGAATTTCCAGCTGAACGCTGCTTGCCCTACTCGTGGGCACGCGCCTAGAGAATGAGGGGATGACGTACAGAGCTTATTTCCTTTAACAGTTGCGCACAGAGCTTATTTCCTTTAACCTCGAATTTCTGAGACACTGAGACACTCAAACCACGGCCTAAAACCACAACAGCAACAACGCCTCTTTTCACTACAAAATTTTCAAACGCACTTCCTAACATAAACAACGTCTACACAAAATACTATCCAATTCTAACAACCAACAAGAAACTTTAAAAAATCTTCCCCGAACCGCCTAAGTTCCCCTACAGACGCAACTCCGATTTTATAGACATGATCGTTCATGCAAAACTCGCAACAAGAACTACACCAACATCTGGTCCCTGTGGGCGCTCCAGATGGTCTACATGCAAACATATAAAGCCGGCCACCAACGTAAAAAGGACAGCATCGAATTACATTCACAAGGTAACATCCAACTTCACGTGCACCTCAAACAACCTAATCTACTGCATTGAATGTACCGCCTGTAAAAAACAATACATTGGCGAAACTGGACAACCAATTCATGTAAGACTGAACGGCCACCACGCTGACACAAAGCACAATTTACCAAAAGCAGTAGCCAGCCACTCCAATCAACAAGACCACAATTTTGATCAAGCCAAACTTTACATTCTACAAACAAATTTCCGGTCACCACGTGAGAGGAAATACATGGAATCGTATTCGATACAAAAATTTCAATCCCGACACCCATCAGGAATAAATCTAGCACGTGGTAATTTGGAATCACTAAAAGCCATAGCATAATTTCTATAATATTAAGAGACATAAAGTACGCTCAGCCTTCAAATAACCTTGACCAATATTCTATTTGCAACATAAAATCACTTGTAGGCTACATAATACACTATCAATCTTCTTTTTTAAAAATATTTTTCAATCCCATATATATGTGTATGTATGTGTGCATATATTATGTATACATATACTACTCTTAAGTAGTTTTTATTTTCTAGAACCTTCGAACCACAGTCCTCGCCTCTCCAGTAAGTTCTCCGCGTCTTATTCCGACAGTCCCCCCCCCCCCCCCCCCTGTTCCGTTTTTCTTCTTTCCTAGTTGACAGGCCGAGTATCAAAGTCGACATTTCGACTTTTAAAAGTACACCACCCCTTTTTCCCTTTTGTAATTGCTTCCCCTGGTGCTTCCCATTCCGAAACGGTTGTTTGGAAATACAGAGCCGCCACAATCTTCTGCAGCCCTTTGTGATAGTTAGACTCAGTGCCCTTCTGCCGGTTTCCCAAGTTGCTTTCATGCTCCGCTCTTTTCCTCGTCGTGCCTTTGGTGGTTTTCGTTTTGTTGTACCGCCCCTCCCCCTTCTTTTCATTTTTTTTCTTTTTCTTTCAGCTCCTTTTATCTCTGAGATGAGATTCCTGAGCGCCGCTGCAAACTTTTTCGAAACGTAGCAAGGGTTACACTCTTCTGCTTTATAGTTTTTTTCCAGGCAGCAGTTACCAACAGCGACACGCGCCACCGCTGGACATGACGTCAACACTAACCCCTCAAATATAACACGCCAAGGATGACAAGGCACCTTTGACAAAGATAGGTCGTCCTATCGAAACGTCGGCCAGCCTGTCTGAGGCACTTTCTCCTGTTCGTTCAACCTATCCCACTCCGTGTTTCCATCTGTCGGCTCCCATCTTGGCTAATAGACTTTTAAATTGCTGGCGTTTAAGTTTTGGCGCGAAAATCAAACGTGAAACTTGGAGCTTCATTTCCCGTTCTAATAATTAACCCACGATGGCAAAATTGGTGCCCATAGATTTCTGGTGGAATAGGTTATCGCTCTAAGCTTACTTTTTAAAAAGCCCGTGTCGAAGTAAAGGCAGCATTGTCAGCGAGCGAAAATTCTCGATGGATGCAAAGAATAAATAAAATGAGAGATCGAGCTAGAATCGAGCTCACACATTATGTTTGGCAGTCAGGTATTCTGCGAGAAGAGTCTATTCGTAACTCATTAGCACGGGGACACGTGACCAGAGCAATAACGTCACGCATCACGTAACTGGCAGAGCGGCAAGCAGCGAAATATTCAAAACCACGAAGCGGTACGGCGTAAGTTACTGCCTAGGTCACGCGGGCTGTGGAGGTGCTAATGGACTCTCCCGTGTTCTACCACATAGCCACGCTAGTGCTTGAAACTTCGGAAAAATACCCTATAAAGGCGTTATATGTGGCGAGGAATCAGTTTTTTGTTCTAGTTTATTTATAAATGTCGAAGATATAAAAATTGGCTACAGATGCTATGCAGACGAGGGTTCCAAAATTAAAAGAATACGGCGGGACCTTCGATTAAAGGGCCAGTAAAAGACAGTCATAACGTAGTTCAGCGCAAAAAACATGCCACAGACGAGTAAGAGGACAAGGACACAGCGCATGTCCTCTTACTCGTCTGTGGCCTGTTTTTTGCGCTGAACTACGTTATGACTGACTCGTTCCAACTCGCCCAACAAGCAACGTTGCAGTAAAAGACTCCGTGGTCCAAAATTTGTGATGTAGAGGTAACTGTGAAATTGTGCTATGTCAACACGCTGCCACAAGAATTTTGCGAATCAGCGTTGTAATAAGGAAGTCACAGGGCGTAGAACAACACGCTTCGGCTGGTTTCGGTTTCTTGCACGGCCTTTCCGCACTTCTCGACAGTGAAGACGAGTAGGCGTAGCCCTTTGTCGTGACTACGCCCACTTCGGCAACGTAACACGACGTCAGCGATTGCGTCATCGGCGCGCAGCCAACGACTGGGCAAGGTTTCCTCTACGTGACGTTCGTGTCAGAACGGGACGGTGAGGAAGCGCGGTGCGAAGGGCGCGAGGTACTTGCGAAGTGAAGAAATATGTCACGGCCCATTCACCCTCTGCCCTAGCGGTAAAGTCGCGAGACGCCTCTTCATCTCGGAGGCTTTCGTTCTGGCGATACAGCTTGTACCGCTAGTACAGCTTGCACTGGCTCTACTAAATATCGCAGAGGGCAACACAGAAAAATGAAAACGCGAACCATGCGGCCAAAACTGCATTAAAGGGCCAAGGCTCCTTATCTTAGTGCAAAGGACCATTGGACGAAGTCAGTGCTACGTAATGTTGCCCATGGGCAAGATTCTGTCCGTGCGCGGGCGAAGAGATCTGGACAGGCGCAGGATAGGGCCGCGGAAATTGTTTTTCGGAATGAAGCGTCTATGCGGCGCGCAGTGCTGTGATATTCGCGAAATGGGATCGCCGCGGTGTTCTGCACGAATTAGCGAACTTGTTCGAAAGGTGTAAAAAAAAGTCAGAGCCTGTTTACCGGCCCTTTAAAAAACGGTGTACGTATCACGTAGTTTAAAACAACAGAAATTAATTGTACGATAGGAAAATGCTGTCGTGCATTATTACATTGGGTAAAACAATCAACGTATGCAACGCGTGTGTCGAGATGAAATTTAAATATACTGTAGGCCTAGGCATCAGGCATCACACTTCTAATGCCTAAGCCTGCAGTAAATTTCATAAAATCGGGGAGGATAACCGGATCTCGTGTTCATGCTTATCTGGACACACCCCAATGCAATGCAGAAAAAAAAACGCATTTAATGAAAATTGCATACAATTCTATACCGAGCATTTAATTACATCCCCATAATGGTTAGCGGAAACGAAACACGGACGAAAAGAAGAAAAAACGACGACACAAGCGCTATCTAACAACTGAATGTTTATTGGAAAATTCACAAATATATATGACTAAGAAAGAGAAATAACAAACCAGCACATGCGGCAAAGATAATTCCTCATCAATCAAAGCGATATAAGGGCAGCGCACGCACTTGTCTTTCTTTCTGATCATCTCAAATGCCTCCGCTTCAAATGCTTCTATCGCTTTGATTGATGAGGAAGTGTCTCTTCAGGAAAGGGCGTAGTTTTGTTAGCTAGCAGACACGTTTTTATCTGTCAATTATCTTTGGCGCATGTGCGGGTTTGTTGTTTTCTCTTTCTTAGTCATATATATTTGTGATTTTTCCAATAAACATTCAGTTGTTAGCGCTTGTGTCGTCGTTCTTTCTTCTTTTCCTCCGTGTTTCGTTTGCGCTAACCATCATGAGCATTTTCCGACTCGCCCAATTCGCTACCCTCCTACAATTATTTACATGATGGAAACAGCACGATGAAAAACACGTTAACGTATTAAATAAGCGTAGAATCTCACCAGGCGTGACACCCGTGAAATGCGTAAAAATTTGATGCTCCAAAGCTGCCCCCCCCCCCCAATTACGTAGGCCTCAGTCACAATTAGTTGACATCGTCATCAGCCACGTCATCACCAAAAGCGCCACTGCCACCAATAGCCTAATCGTGATACCTGATAGAAGTAGACTCGGGTGTAGAAAACGGGGAACGTCATGCCCCGTCTGCTGACTTTTGTCATTTCCTCTCGCAGGGTGCGTTCCATGAGCTCCATGACGAGGTTGAGGGTAGGTATGCTGCGGGTTGTGTCTGCGTTGAAGTAAAAATGCAGCACAACCACGTTTGGGTGCCTGAGACGCTTGAGCATCTCCAGCTCGTTGATGCTTTCGTCGGTAACTTTTGATCTCTTCAGTGCGTAGAACTCTCCGGATGGGGTGTTGATCCGGCGGACAGCAGACCCCGGTGAAACACTGATCAGTTTCCCGACAGTGTAGGCCAGGTTCAGAGTGGTCCCGCCCGGCGTTCTCGCTCGCACCTACACAAACGTCCCCGACAAGGCGGGCAGTTAGATGCACATTCAAGCCAGGGTTGCCGTTGGCGGCTTCTTTGCGCCAAATTGCCTAAAGTACGACCCCGTCGGGCGACAAAAATTTCAGGATGGCGCCATGACTACATTCTGGCTACTCCTAATTTCCCTTTTGGCGCATTACGTAACCATTTTGAACACGAAAGTGTTTTGTGCGGGGGTCCACCAAGACTTCAGTGACGTATTTCCTTCACGGAAATGACGTCGAAAAAATTTACACGATCAGATGGCAAAGAAAAAGACTTGCAGTGGCTTAGCTCGGCTATGCCATGATATACGTAGCGTTAGCAAAGGTTCCGCTGATTATTATTAGCTTTCCAGATTGTCTAGGATTATTAGCCTTCTTCTGTTCATTCTTCGTACGCTGAAGCGCTAATTGCCAGGCAACTACTTCGGGATCTGATGAGATAAGCTCCTCGGCTCTTCTGCGCCGTTGAGCAGCATTTGCGCTCTCCTTCTCCGTGACGTTACCCATCTGCAAACGCCAGTCAGAGGCGCTATCAAGCGGCTCCAGCGCAGTGTCAGACGGAGACTGCACAGCGAAGGCGAATAGCTGCGCGCGCGCCGGCGCCAGTGTGTCTGCTATGGCTACGACGTCACTACTCTCAAATGCGCAGACCAGCAGCGGCGAGAGGCGCGCGGAGGTGGCGGAGTCTGCGCGCGCGCCGGCGCCGGTGTGTCTACCGCGGCTACGACGCCACTCCTCCCGAAAGCGCAGACCAGCAGCGGCGAGCCGCGCGCGGCGGTGGCGGAGAGCGCATGAGATACCGGCTCTGGTGAGCCAGCTGTCTGACATCACTGATCTTCGCGCATGCGCAGCACGGCTCATGAGGATCCACGCGAAATCGGCTCCAGCTAGGCAAGTGTAGCTAACGCTACAAAACGTTCCGCCAATGGGCATCGAACCTACGACCGCTCGGTCCGCAACAACAGATGCCGGGCACGCGCTGTTCACTGTGTCACGCTCACAGACTCTGGCTTTACAAACGCGCCTTTTATATCTACCACTCTCCCGGTCAGCGGGATGGTGTTGCCCTCTGGGAGCGGTAAAGTAATTCGTCATTACTGCAGCCTCCGCGATTATGCTAGAAGTACATTTACAGCGCACACACAAAGACGCACCGAAAAGAAAGAAACGACACACACAAGCGCTCCGCGATTAGCATCTGCAACGCGTTACACGTCCGTCACATTCGGTGCGTTTTCAAGAGAAGTTCAATTTTGTCAATGCCTTAACACACCGCGAGGTGGCGATCTTAGCCCAAGCGTCGTAAAAGCGTCGGCCTCGCCCATAGCATCACGCTCATCCAGACCAAAAATAGCTCTGCGTCGCGCGCCTGCCTCACCTGGCTGTAACACCACGTTTCCCGCTCACGCGCTCCCCCCGAGAAAAATCGCGGCCGGGCTACCGGGGCGGCACGACGCGCTTTGCGTTTCCCTCTAGT